>NW_025063741.1:0-49765 GCF_018153295.1 Drosophila grimshawi | reverse complement strand
CAAATTCAAACGGATGTATCTTCGCCAATAATAGTCCGAAGTTAGAATGTCTAGCAGCAAAAGGAAGCCCTTTTATATATTTGATTCTGCATCAAAAGCTGAAAATATGTAGTCTCGAAGTCATTTCGAGAAATTGACGCTTTAAGTTTCTGTTCCCAAATTCAAACGGATGTATCTTCGCCAATAATTGTCAGAAGTTAGAATTTCTTTCAACATTATGAAGCCCTTTTTATATATTTTGACTCTGCATCAAAAGCTGAAAATATGTAGTCTCGAAGTCATTTCGAGAAATGGACGTTTTAAGTATCTGTTTCCAAATTCAAACGGTTGTATCTTCGCCAATAATTATCAGAAGTTAGAATTTCTTTCAACATTATTAAGCCCTTTTTATATATTTTGACTCTGCATCAAAAGCTGAAAATATGTAGTCTCGAAGTCATTTCGAGAAATTGACGTTTAAGTTTCTGTTTCCAAATTCAAACGGATGTATCTTCGCCAATAATTGTCAAAAGTTAGAATTTCTTTCAACATTATGAAGCCCTTTTTATATATTTTGACTCTGCATCAAAAGCTGAAAATATGTAGTCTCGAAGTCATTTCGAGATATTTACGTTTTAAGTTTCTGTTTCCAAATTCAAACGGATGTATCTTCGCCAATAATTGTCAGAAGTTAGAATTTCTTTCAACATTATGAAGCCCTTTTTATATATTTTGACTCTGCATCAAAAGCTGAAAATATGTAGTCTCGAAGTCATTTCGAGAAATTGACGTTTTGAGTTTCTGTTTCCAAATTCAAACGGTTGTATCTTCGCCAATAATTGTCAGAAGTTAGAATTTCTTTCAACATTATGAAGCCCTTTTTATATATTTTGATTCTGCATCAAAAGCTGAAAATATGTAGTCTCGAAGTCATTTCGAGAAATTGACGCTTTAAGTTTCTGTTCCCAAATTCAAACGGATGTATCTGCGCCAATAATTGTCAGAAGTTAGAATTTCTTTCAACATTATGAAGCCCTTTTTATATATTTTGACTCTGCATCAAAAGCTGAAAATATGTAGTCTCGAAGTCATTTCGAGAAATTGACGTTTAAAGTTTCTGTTTCCAAATTCAAACAGATGTATCTTCGCCAATAATTGCCAGAAGTTAGAATTTCTTTCAACATTATGAAGCCATTTTTATATATTTTGATTCTGCATCAAAAGCTAAAAATATGTAGTCTTGAAGTCATTTCGAGAACTTGACGTTTTAAGTTTATGTTTCCAAATTCAAACGGTTGTGTATTCGCCCATAATTGTCAAAAGTTAGAATTTCTTTCAACATTATGAAGCCCTATTTATATATTTTGACTCTGCATCAAAAGCGGAAAATATGTAGTCTCGAAGTCATTTCGAGAAATTGACGTTTTAAGTTTCTGTTTCCAAATTCAAACGGATGTATCTTCGCCAATAATTGGCAGAAGTTAGAATTTCTTTCAACATTATGAAGCCCTTTTTATATATTTTGATTCTGCATCAAAAGCTGAAAATATGTAGTCTCGAAGTCATTTCGAGAAATTGACGCTTTAAGTTTCTGTTCCCAAATTCAAACGGATGTATCTTCGCCAATAATTGTCAGAAGTTAGAATTTCTTTCAACATTATGAAGCCCTTTTTATATATTTTGATTCTGCATCAAAAGCTGAAAATATGTAGTCTCGAAGTCATTTCGAGAAATGGACGTTTTAAGTATCTGTTTCCAAATTCAAACGGTTGTATCTTCGCCAATAATTGTCAGAAGTTAGAATTTCTTTCAACATTATGAAGCCCTTTTTATATATTTTGACTCTGCATCAAAAGCTGAAAATATGTAGTCTCGAAGTCATTTCGAGAAATTGACGTTTAGGTTTCTGTTTCCAAATTCAAACGGATGTATCTTCGCCAATAATTGTCAAAAGTTAGAATTTCTTTCAACATTATGAAGCCCTTTTTATATATTTTGACTCTGCATCAAAAGCTGAAAATATGTAGTCTCGAAGTCATTTCGAGAAATTGACGTTTTAAGTTTCTGTTTCCAAATTCAAACGGTTGTATCTTCGCCAATAATTGTCAGAAGTTAGAATTTCTTTCAACATTATGAAGCCCTTTTTATATATTTTGATTCTGCATCAAAAGCTGAAAATATGTAGTCTCGAAGTCATTTTGAGAAATTGACGTTTTAAGTTTCTGTTTCCAAATTCAAACGGATGTATCTTCGCCAATAATTGTCAGAAGTTAGAATTTCTTTCAACATTATGAAGCCCTTTTTATATATTTTGACTTTGCATCAAAAGCTGAAAATATGTAGTCTCGAAGTCATTTCGAGAAATTGACGTTTTAAGTTTCTGTTTCCAAATTCATTCCGATGTATCTTCTCCAATAATTGTCAAAAGTTAGAATTTCTTTCAACATTATGAAGCCCTTTTTATATATTTTGACTCTGCATCAAAAGCTGAAAATATGTAGTCTCGAAGTCATTTCGAGAAATTGACGTTTTAAGTTTCTGTTTCCAAATTCAAACGGATGTATCTTCGCCAATAATTGTCAGAAGTTAGAATTTCTTTCAACATTATGAAGCCCTTTTTATATATTTTGACTCTGCATCAAAAGCTGAAAATATGTAGTCTCGAAGTCATTTCGAGAAATTGACGTTTTAAGTTTCTGTTTCCAAATTCAAACGGATGTATCTTCGCCAATAATTGGCAGAAGTTAGAATTTCTTTCAACATTATGAAGCCCTTTTTATATATTTTGACTCTGCATCAAAAGCTGAAAATATGTAGTCTCAAAGTCATTTCGAGAAATTGACGTTTTAAGTTTCTGTTTCCCAAATTCAAACGGATGTATCTTCGCCAATAATTGTCAGAAGTTAGAATTTCTTTCAACATTATGAAGCCCTTTTTATATATTTTGATTCTGCATCAAAAGCTGAAAATATGTAGTCTCGAAGTCATTTCGAGAAATTGACGTTTAAGTTTCTGTTTCCAAATTCAAACGGATGTATAATGCATCAAAAGCTGAAAATATGTAGTCTCGAAGTCATTTCGAGAAATTGACGTTTTAAGTTTCTGTTTCCAAATTCAAACGGATGTATCTTCGCCAATAATTGTCAGAAGTTAGAATTTCTTTCAACATTATGAAGCCCTTTTTATATATTTTGATTCTGCATCAAAAGCTGAAAATATGTAGTCTCGAAGTCATTTCGAGAAATTGACGTTTTAAGTTTCTGTTTCCAAATTCAAACGGATGTATCTTCGCCTATAATTGTCAGAAGTTAGAATTTCTTTCAACATTATGAAGCCCTTTTTATATATTTTGACTCTGCATCAAAAGCTGAAAATATGTAGTCTCGAAGTCATTTCGAGAAATTGACGTTTAAAGTTTCTGTTTCCAAATTCAAACGGATGTATCTTCGCCAATAATTGCCAGACGTTAGAATTTCTTTCAACATTATGAAGCCCTTTTTATATATTTTGATTCTGCATCAAAAGCTGAAAATATGTAGTCTTGAAGTCATTTCGAGAAATTGACGTTTTAAGTTTATGTTTCCAAATTCAAACGGATGTATCTTCGCCAATAATTGTCAGAAGTTAGAATTTCTTTCAACATTATGAAGCCCTTTTTATATATTTTGACTCTGCATCAAAAGCTGAAAATATGTAGTCTCGAAGTCATTTCGAGAAATTGACGTTTAAAGTTTCTGTTTCCAAATTCAAACGGATGTATCTTCGCCAATAATTGCCAGAAGTTAGAATTTCTTTCAACATTATGAAGCCCTTTTTATATATTTTGATTCTGCATCAAAAGCTGAAAATATGTAGTCTTGAAGTCATTTCGAGAACTTGACGTTTTAAGTTTATGTTTCCAAATTCAAACGGTTGTGTATTCGCCAATAATTGTCAAAAGTTAGAATTTCTTTCAACATTATGAAGCCCTATTTATATATTTTGACTCTGCATCAAAAGCTGAAAATATGTAGTCTCGAAGTCATTTCGAGAAATTGACGTTTTAAGTTTCTGTTTCCAAATTCAAACGGATGTATCTTCGCCAATAATTGGCAGAAGTTAGAATTTCTTTCAACATTATGAAGCCCTTTTTATATATTTTGACTCTGCATCAAAAGCTGAAAATATGTAGTCTCGAAGTCATTTCGAGAAATTGACGTTTTAAGTTTCTGTTTCCAAATTCAAACGGATGTATCTTCGCCAATAATTGTCAGAAGTTAGAATTTCTTTCAACATTATGAAGCGCTTTTTATATATTTTGATTCTGCATCAAAAGCTGAAAATATGTAGTCTCGAAGTCATTTCGAGAAATTGACGTTTTAAGTTTCGGTTTCCAAATTCAAACGGATGTATCTTCGCCAATAATTGTCAGAAGTTCGAATTTCTTTCAACATTATGAAGCCCTTTTTATATATTTTGATTCTGCATCAAAAGCTGAAAATATGTACTCTCGAAGTCATTTCGAGAAATGGACGTTTTAAGTATCTGTTTCCAAATTCAAACGGTTGTATCTTCGCCAATAATTGTCAGAAGTTAGAATTTCTTTCAACATTATGAAGCCCTTTTTATATATTTTGACTCTGCATCAAAAGCTGAAAATATGTAGTCTCGAAGTCATTTCGAGAAATTGACGTTTAGGTTTCTGTTTCCAAATTCAAACGGATGTATCTTCGCCAATAATTGTCAGAAGTTAGAATTTCTTTCAACATTATGAAGCCCTTTTTATATATTTTGACTCTGCATCAAAAGCTGAAAATATGTAGTCTCGAAGTCATTTCAAAAAATTGACGTTTTAAGTTTCTGTTTCCAAATTCAAACGGTTGTATCTTCGCCAATAATTGTCAGAAGTTAGAATTTCTTTCAACATTATGAAGCCCTTTTTATATATTTTGATTCTGCATCAAAAGCTGAAAATATGTAGTCTCGAAGTCATTTCGAGAAATTGACGTTTTAAGTTTCTGTTTCCAAATTCAAACGGATGTATCTTCGCCAATAATTGGCAGAAGTTAGAATTTCTTTCCACATTATGAAGCCCTTTTTATATATTTTGACTCTGCATCAAAAGCTGAAAATATGTAGTCTCGAAGTCATTTCGAGAAATTGACGTTTTAAGTTTCTGTTTCCAAATTCAAACGGATGTATCTTCGCCAATAATTGTCAGAAGTTAGAGTTTCTTTCAACATTATGAAGCCCTTTTTATATATTTTGATTCTGCATCAAATGCTGAAAATATGTAGTCTCGAAGTCATTTCGAGAAATTGACGTTTTAAGTTTCTGTTCCCAAATTCAAACGGATGTATCTTCGCCAATAATTGTCAGAAGTTAGAATTTCTTTCAACATTATGAAGCCCTTTTTATATATTTTGATTCTGCATCAAAAGCTGAAAATATGTAGTCTCGAAGTCATTTCGAGAAATGGACGTTTTAAGTATCTGTTTCCAAATTCAAACGGTTGTATCTTCGCCAATAATTGTCAGAAGTTAGAATTTCTTTCAACATTATGAACCCCTTTTTATATATTTTGACTCTGCATCAAAAGCTGAAAATATGTAGTCTCGAAATCATTTCGAGAAATTGACGTTTAAGTTTCTGTTTCCAAATTCAAACGGATGTATCTTCGCCAATAATTGTCAAAAGTTAGAATTTCTTTCAACATTATGAAGCCCTTTTTATATATTTTGACTCTGCATCAAAAGCTGAAAATATGTAGTCTCGAAGTCATTTCGAGAAATTGACGTTTTAAGTTTCTGTTCCCAAATTCAAACGGATGTATCTTCGCCAATAATTGTCAGAAGTTAGAATTTCTTTCAACATTATGAAGCCCTTTTTATATATTTTGATTCTGCATCAAAAGCTGAAAATATGTAGTCTCGAAGTCATTTCGAGAAATGGACGTTTTAAGTATCTGTTTCCAAATTCAAACGGTTGTATCTTCGCCAATAATTGTCAGAAGTTAGAATTTCTTTCAATATTATGAAGCCCTTTTTATATATTTTGACTATGCATCAAAAGCTGAAAATATGTAACCTCGAAGTCATTTCGAGATATTGGCGTTTTAAGTTTCGGTTTCCAAATTCAAACGGATGTATCTTCGCCAATAATTGTCAGAAGTTAGAATTTCTTTCAACAATTTGAAGCCCTTTTAATATATTTGGAGTCTGCATCAAAAGTTGAAAATATGTATTCTTGAAATAAATTCGAGAAATTGACGTTTTAAGTTTCTGTTTCCAAATTCAAACGGTTGTATCTTCGCCAATAATTGTCAAAAGCTAGAATTTCTTTCAACATTATGAAGCCCTTTTTATATATTTTGACTTTGCATCAAAAGCTGAAAATATGTAGTCTCGAAGTCATTTCGAGAAATTGACGTTTTAAGTTTCTGTTTCCAAATTCAAACGGATGTATCTTCGCCAATAATTGTCAGAAGTTAGAATTTCTTTCAACATTATGAAGCCCTTTTTATATATTTTGACTCTGCATCAAAAGCTGAAAATATGTAGTCTCGAAGTCATTTCGAGAAATTGACGTTTTAAGTTTCTGTTTCCAAATTCAAACGGATGTATCTTCGCCAATAATTGTCAGAAGTTAGAATTTCTTTCAACATTATGAAGCCCTTTTTATATATTTTGATTCTGCATCAAAAGCTGAAAATATGTAGTCTCAAAGTCATTTCGAGAAATTGACGTTTTAAGTTTCTGTTCCCAAATTCAAACGGATGTATCTTCGCCAATAATTGTCAGAAGTTAGAATTTCTTTCAACATTATGAAGCCCTTTTTATATATTTTGATTCTGCATCAAAAGCTGAAAATATGTAGTCTCGAAGTCATTTCGAGAAATTGACGTTTTAAGTTTCTGTTTCCCAAATTCAAAACGGTTGTATCTTCGCCAATAATTGTCAAAAGTTAGAATTTCTTTCAACATTATGAAGCCCTTTTTATATATTTTGACTCTGTATCAAAAGCAGAAAATATGTAGTCTCGAAGTCATTTCGCGAAATTGACGTTTTAAGTTTCTGTTTCCAAATTCAAACGGATGTATCTTCGCCAATAATTGTCAGAAGTTAGAATTTCTTTCAACATTATGAAGCCCTTTTTATATATTTTGACTCTGCATCAAAAGCTGAAAATATGTAGTCTGGAAGGCCATTCGAGAAATTGACGCTTTAAGTTTCTGTTTCCAAATTCAAACGGTTGTATTTCCGCCAAAAATTGTCAAAAGCTAGAATTTCTTTCAACAATTTGAGGCCCATTTAATATATTTGGATTCTGCATCAAAAGCTGAAAATATGTAGTCTGGAAGGCCATTCGAGAAATTGACGTTTTAAGTTTCTGTTTCCAAATTCAAACGGTTGTATTTCCGCCAAAAATTGTCAAAAGCTAGAATTTCTTTCAACATTATGAAGCCCTTTTTATATATTTTGACTTTGCGTCAAAAGCTGAAAATATGTAGTCTCGAGGTCATTTCGAGAAATTGACGTTTAAAGTTTCTGTTCCCAAATTCAAACGGATGTATCTTCGCCAATAATTGCCAGAAGTTACAATCTCTTTCAACATTATGAAGCCCTTTTTATATATTTTGACTCTGCATCAAAAGCTGAAAATATGTAGTCTCGAAGTCATTTCGAGAAATTGACGTTTAAAGTTTCTGTTTCCAAATTCAAACGGATGTATCTTCGCCAATAATTGCCAGAAGTTAGAATTTCTTTCAACATTATGAAGCCCGTTTTATATATTTTGACTCTGCATCAAAAGCTGAAAATATGTAGTCTCGAAGTCATTTCGAGAAATTGACGTTTTAAGTTTCTGTTTCCAAATTCAAACGGATGTATCTTCGCCAATAATTGTCAGAAGTTAGAATTTCTTTCAACATTATGAAGCCCTTTTTATATATTTTGATTCTGCATCAAAAGCTGAAAATATGTAGTCTCGAAGTTATTTCGAGAAATTTACGTTTTAAGTTTCTGTTTCCAAATTCAAATGGATGTATCTTTGCCAATAATTGTCAGAAGTTAGAATTTCTTTCAACATTATGAAGCCCTTTTTATATATTTTGACTCTGCATCAAAAGCTGAAAATATGTAGTCTCGAAGTCATTTCGAGAAATTGACGTTTTAAGTTTCTGTTTCCAAATTCAAACGGATGTATCTTCGCCAATAATTGTCAGAAGTTAGAATTTCTTTCAACATTATGAAGCCCTTTTTATATATTTTGACTCTGCATCAAAAGCTGAAAATATGTAGTCTCGAAGTCATTTCGAGAAATTGACGTTTTAAGTTTCTGTTTCCAAATTCAAACGGATGTATCTTCGCCAATAATTGTCAGAAGTTAGAATTTCTTTCAACAATTTGAAGCCCATTTAATATATTTGGATTCTGCATCAAAAGCTGAAAATATGTATTCTTGAAGGCAATTCGAGAAATTGACGTTTTAAGTTTCTGTTTCCAAATTCAAACGGTTGTATCTTCGCCAATAATTGTCAAAAGCTAGAATTTCTTTCAACATTATGAAGCCCTCTTTATATATTTTGACTTTGCATCAAAAGCTGAAAATATGTAGTCTCGAAGTCATTTCGAGAAATTGACGTTTTAAGTTTCTGTTCCCAAATTCAAACGGATGTATCTTCGCCAATAATTGTCAGAAGTTAGAATTTCTTTCAACATGAGGAAGCCCTTTTTATATATTTTGACTCTGCATCAAAAGCTGAAAATATGTAGTCTCGAAGTCATTTCGAGAAATTGACGTTTTAAGTTTCTGTTTCCAAATTCAAACGGTTGTATCTTCGCCAATAATTGTCAAAAGTTAGAATTTCTTTCAACATTATGAAGCCCTTTTTATATATTTTGACTCTGTATCAAAAGCAGAAAATATGTAGTCTCGAAGTCATTTCGCGAAATTGACGTTTTAAGTTTCTGTTTCCAAATTCAAACGGATGTATCTTCGCCAATAATTGTCAGAAGTTAGAATTTCTTTCAACATTATGAAGCCCTTTTTATATATTTTGACTCTGCATCAAAAGCTGAAAATATGTAGTCTCGAAGTCATTTCGCGAAATTGACGTTTTAAGTTTCTGTTTCCAAATTCAAACGGATGTATCTTCGCCAATAATTGTCAGAAATTAAATTTCTTTCAACATTATGAAGCCCTTTTTATATATTTTGACTCTGTATCAAAAGCAGAAAATATGTAGTCTGGAAGGCCATTCGAGAAATTGACGTTTTAAGTTTCTGTTTCCAAATTCAAACGGTTGTATTTCCGCCAAAAATTGTCAAAAGCTAGAATTTCTTTCAACATTATGAAGCCCTTTTTATATATTTTGACTTTGCGTCAAAAGCTGAAAATATGTAGTCTCGAGGTCATTTCGAGAAATTGACGTTTAAAGTTTCTGTTCCCAAATTCAAACGGATGTATCTTCGCCAATAATTGCCAGAAGTTACAATCTCTTTCAACATTATGAAGCCCTTTTTATATATTTTGACTCTGCATCAAAAGCTGAAAATATGTAGTCTCGAAGTCATTTCGAGAAATTGACGTTTTAAGTTTCTGTTTCCAAATTCAAACGGATGTATCTTCGCCAATAATTGTCAGAAGTAAGAATTTCTTTCAACATTATGAAGCCCTTTTTATATATTTTGATTCTGCTTCAAAAGCTGAAAATATGTAGTCTCGAAGTCAATTCGAGAAATTAACGTTTTAAGTTTCTGTTCCCAAATTCAAACGGATGTATCTTCGCCAATAATTGTCAGAAGTTAGAATTTCTTTCAACATTATGAAGCCCTTTTTATATATTTTGATTCTGCATCAAAAGCTGAAAATATGTAGTCTCGAAGTCATTTCGAGAAATTGACGTTTTAAGTTTCTGTTTCCAAATTCAAACGGATGTATCTTCGCCAATAATTGTCAGAAGTTAGAATTTCTTTCAACATTATGAAGCCCTTTTTATATATTTTGATTCTGCATCAAAAGCTGAAAATATGTAGTCTCGAAGTCATTTCGAGAAATTGACGTTTTAAGTTTCTGTTTCCAAATTCAAACGGATGTATCTTCGCCAATAATTGTCAGAAGTTAGAATTTCTTTCAACATTATGAAGCCCTTTTTATATATTTTGATTCTGCATCAAAAGCTGAAAATATGTAGTCTCGAAGTCATTTCGAGAAATTGACGTTTTAAGTTTCTGTTTCCAAATTCAAACGGATGTATCTTCGCCAATAATTGTCAGAAGTTAGAATTTCTTTCAACATTATGAAGCCCTTTTTATATATTTTGATTCTGCATCAAAAGCTGAAAATATGTAGTCTCGAAGTCATTTCGAGAAATTGACGTTTAAAGTTTCTGTTTCCAAATTCAAACAGATGTATCTTCGCCAATAATTGCCAGAAGTTAGAATTTCTTTCAACATTATGAAGCCCGTTTTAAATATTTTGATTCTGCATCAAAAGCTGAAAATATGTAGTCTTGAAGTCATTTCGAGAACTTGACGTTTTAAGTTTATGTTTCCAAATTCAAACGGTTGTGTATTCGCCAATAATTGTCAAAAGTTAGAATTTCTTTCAACATTATGAAGCCCTATTTATATATTTTGACTCTGCATCAAAAGCTGAAAATATGTAGTCTCGAAGTCATTTCGAGAAATTGACGTTTTAAGTTTCTGTTTCCAAATTCAAACGGATGTATCTTCGCCAATAATTGTCAGAAGTTAGAATTTCTTTCAACATTATGAAGCCCTTTTTATATATTTTGATTCTGCATCAAAAGCTGAAAATATGTAGTCTCGAAGTCATTTCGAGAAATTGACGTTTTAAGTTTCTGTTTCCAAATTCAAACGGATGTATCTTCGCCAATAATTGTCAGAAGTTAGAATTTCTTTCAACATTATGAAGCCCTTTTTATATATTTTGATTCTGCATCAAAAGCTGAAAATATGTAGTCTCGAAGTCATTTCGAGAAATTGACGTTTTAAGTTTCTGTTCCCAAATTCAAACGGATGTATCTTCGCCAATAATTGTCAGAAGTTAGAATTTCTTTCAACATTATGAAGCCCTTTTTATATATTTTGATTCTGCATCAAAAGCTGAAAATATGTAGTCTCGAAGTCATTTCGAGAAATGGACGTTTTAAGTATCTGTTTCCAAATTCAAACGGTTGTATCTTCGCCAATAATTGTCAGAAGTTAGAATTTCTTTCAACATTATGAAGCCCTTTTTATATATTTTGACTCTGCATCAAAAGCTGAAAATATGTAGTCTCGAAGTCATTTCGAGAAATTGACGTTTTAAGTTTCTGTTTCCAAATTCAAACGGATGTATCTTCGCCAATAATTGTCAAAAGTTAGAATTTCTTTCAACATTATGAAGCCTTTTTTATATATTTTGACTCTGCATCAAAAGCTGAAAATATGTAGTCTCGAAGTCATTTCGAGAAATTGACGTTTTAAGTTTCTGTTTCCAAATTCAAACGGATGTATCTTCGCCAAGAATTGTCAGAAGTTAGAATTTCTTTCAACATTATGAAGCCCTTTTTATATATTTTGATTCTGCATCAAAAGCTGAAAATATGTAGTCTCGAAGTCATTTCGAGAAATTGACGTTTTAAGTTTCTGTTTCCAAATTCAAACGGATGTATCTTCGCCAATAATTGTCAGAAGTTAGAATTTCTTTCAACATTATGAAGCCCTTTTTTATATATTTTGACTCTGCATCAAAAGCTGAAAATATGTAGTCTCGAAGTCATTTCGAGAAATTGACGTTTTAAGTTTCTGTTTCCAAATTCAAACGGATGTATCTTCGCCAATAATTGTCAGAAGTTAGAATTTCTTTCAACATTATGAAGCCCTTTTTATATATTTTGATTCTGCATCAAAAGCTGAAAATATGTAGTCTCGAAGTCATTTCGAGAAATTGACGTTTTAAGTTTCTGTTTCCAAATTCAAACGGATGTATCTTCGCCAATAATTGTCAAAAGTTAGAATTTCTTTCAACATTATGAAGCCCTTTTTATATATTTTGACTCTGCATCAAAAGCTGAAAATATGTAGTCTCGAAGTCATTTCGAGAAATTGACGTTTTAAGATTCTGTTTCCAAATTCAAACGGATGTATCTTCGCCAATAATTGGCAGAAGTTAGAATTTCTTTCAACATTATGAAGCCCTTTTTATATATTTTGACTCTGCATCAAAAGCTGAAAATATGTAGTCTCGAAGTCATTTCGAGAAATTGACGTTTTAAGTTTCTGTTTCCAAATTCAAACGGATGTATCTTCGCCAAGAATTGTCAGAAGTTAGAATTTCTTTCAACATTATGAAGCCCTTTTTATATATTTTGATTCTGCTTCAAAAGCTGAAAATATGTAGTCTCGAAGTCAATTCGAGAAATTAACGTTTTAAGTTACTGTTCCCAAATTCAAACGGATGTATCTTCGCCAATAATTGTCAGAAGTTAGAATTTCTTTCAACATTATGAAGCCCTTTTTATATATTTTGATTCTGCATCAAAAGCTGAAAATATGTAGTCTCGAAGTCATTTCGAGAAATTGACGTTTTAAGTTTCTGTTTCCAAATTCAAACGGATGTATCTTCGCCAATAATTGTCAATAGTTAGAATTTCTTTCAACATTATGAAGCCCTTTTTATATATTTTGATTCTGCATCAAAAGCTGAAAATATGTAGTCTCGAAGTCATTTCGAGAAATTGACGTTTTAAGTTTCTGTTTCCAAATTCAAACGGATGTATCTTCGCCAATAATTGTCAGAAGTTTGAATTTCTTTCAACATTATGAAGCCCTTTTTATATATTTTGATTCTGCATCAAAAGCTGAAAATATGTAGTCTCGAAGTCATTTCGAGAAATTGACGTTTTAAGTTTCTGTTTCCAAATTCAAACGGATGTATCTTCGCCAATAATCGTCAGAAGTTAGAATTTCTTTCAACATTATGAAGCCCTTTTTATATATTTTGATTCTGCATCAAAAGCTGAAAATATGTAGTCTCGAAGTCATTTCGAGAAATTGACGTTTTAAGTTTCTGTTTCCAAATTCACACGGATGTGTTTTCGCCAATAATTGGCAGAAGTTAGAATTTCTTTCAACATTATGAACATTTTAACAACATTTTAAGTTTCTGTTTCCAAATTCAAACGGATGTATCTTCGCCAATAATTGTCAGAAGTTAGAATTTCTTTCAACATTATGAAGCCCTTTTTATATATTTTGATTCTGCATCAAAAGCTGAAAATATGTAGTCTCGAAGTCATTTCGAGAAATTGACGCTTTAAGTTTCTGTTCCCAAATTCAAACGGGATGTATCTTCGCCAATAATTTGTCAGAAGTTAGAATTTCTTTCAACATTATGAAGCCCTTTTTATATATTTTGACTCTGCATCAAAAGCTGAAAATATGTAGTCTCGAAGTCATTTCGAGAAATTGACGTTTAAAGTTTCTGTTTCCAAATTCAAACAGATGTATCTTCGCCAATAATTGCCAGAAGTTAGAATTTCTTTCAACATTATGAAGCCCGTTTTAAATATTTTGATTCTGCATCAAAAGCTGAAAATATGTAGTCTTGAAGTCATTTCGAGAACTTGACGTTTTAAGTTTATGTTTCCAAATTCAAACGGTTGTGTATTCGCCAATAATTGTCAAAAGTTAGAATTTCTTTCAACATTATGAAGCCCTATTTATATATTTTGACTCTGCATCAAAAGCGGAAAATATGTAGTCTCGAAGTCATTTCGAGAAATTGACGTTTAAAGTTTCTGTTTCCAAATTCAAACGGATGTATCTTCGCCAATAATTGTCAAAAGTTAGAATTTCTTTCAACATTATGAAGCCCTTTTTATATATTTTGACTCTGCATCAAAAGCTGAAAATATGTAGTCTCGAAGTCATTTCGAGAAATTGACGTTTTAAGTTTCTGTTTCCAAATTCAAACGGAAGTATCTTCGCCAATAATTGTCAGAAGTTAGAATTTCTTTCAACATTATGAAGCCCTTTTTATATATTTTGATTCTGCATCAAATGCTGAAAATATTTAGTCTCGAAGTCATTTCGAGAAATTGACGTTTTAAGTTTCTGTTTCCAAATTCAAACGGATGTATCTTCGCCAATAATTGTCAGAAGTTAGAATTTCTTTCAGCATTATGAAGCCCTTTTTATATATTTTGATTCTGCATCAAAAGCTGAAAATATGTAGTCTCGAAGTCATTTCGAGAAATTGACGCTTTAAGTTTCTGTTCCCAAATTCAAACGGATGTATCTTCGCCAATAATTGTCAGAAGTTAGAATTTCTTTCAACATTATGAAGCCCTTTTTATATATTTTGATTCTGCATCAAAAGCTGAAAATATGTAGTCTCGAAGTCATTTCGAGAAATGGACGTTTTAAGTATCTGTTTCCAAATTCAAACGGTTGTATCTTCGCCAATACTTGTCAGAAGTTAGAATTTCTTTCAACATTATGAAGCCCTTTTTATATATTTTGACTCTGCTTCAAAAGCTGAAAATATGTAGTCTCGAAGTCATTTCGAGAAATTGACGTTTAAGTTTCTGTTTCCAAATTCAAACGGATGTATCTTCGCCAATAATTGTCAATAGTTAGAATTTCTTTCAACATTATGAAGCCCTTTTTATATATTTTGACTCTGCATCAAAAGCTGAAAATATGTAGTCTCGAAGTCATTTCGAGAAATTGACGTTTTAAGTTTCTGTTTCCAAATTCAAACGGATGTATCTTCGCCAAGAATTGTCAGAAGTTAGAATTTCTTTCAACATTATGAAGCCCTTTTTATATATTTTGATTCTGCATAAAAAGCTGAAAATATGTAGTCTCGAAGTCATTTCGAGAAATTGACGTTTTAAGTTTCTGTTTCCAAATTCAAACGGATGTATCTTCGCCAATAATTGTCAGAAGTTAGAATTTCTTTCAACATTATGAAGCCCTTTTTATATATTTTGACTCTGCATCAAAAGCTGAAAATATGTAGTCTCGAAGTCATTTCGAGAAATTGACGTTTTAAGTTTCTGTTTCCAAATTGAAACGGATGTATCTTCGCCAATAATTGTCAGAAGTTAGAATTTCTTTCAACATTATGAAGCCCTTTTTATATATTTTGATTCTGCATCAAAATCTGAAAATATGTAGTCTCGAAGTCATTTCGAGAAATTGACGTTTTAAGTTTCTGTTTCCAAATTCAAACGGATGTATCTTCGCCAATAATTGTCAAAAGTTAGAATTTCTTTCAACATTATGAAGCCCTTTTTATATATTTTGACTCTGCATCAAAAGCTGAAAATATGTAGTCTCGAAGTCATTTCGAGAAATTGACGTTTTAAGTTTCTGTTCCAAATCAAACGGATGTATCTTCGCCAATAATTGGCAGAAGTTAGAATTTCCTTCAACATTATGAAGCCCTTTTTATATATTTTGATTCTGCATCAAAAGCTGAAAAATATGTAGTCTCGAAGTCCTTTCGAGAAATTGACGCTTAAAGTTTCCGGTCTCAAATTCAAACGGATGTATCCTCGCCATAATTGTCAGGAGTTAGAATTTCCTTCCACAATATGGAGCCCTTTTTATATATTTTTGAATCTGGCATCAAAAGCTGAAAATATGTAGTCTCGCAAGTCCATTCCAGAAATGGAACGTTTTAAGTATCTGTTTCCAAATTCAAACGGATGTATCTTCGCCAATAATTGTCAGAAGTTAAAATTTCTTTCAACATTATGAAGCCCTTTTTATATATTTTGACTCTGCATCAAAAGCTGAAAATATGTAGTCTCGAAGTCATTTCGAGAAATTGACGTTTTAAGTTTCTGTTTCCAAATTCAAACGGATGTATCTTCGCCAATAATTGTCAGAAGTTAGAATTTCTTTCAACATTATGAAGCCCTTTTTATATATTTTGATTCTGCATCAAAAGCTGAAAATATGAAGTCTCGAAGTCATTTCGAGAACTTGACGTTTTAAGTATCTGTTTCCAAATTCAAACGGTTGTATCTTCGCCAATAATTGTCAGAAGTTAGAATTTCTTTCTACATTATGAGGCCCTTTTTATATATTTTGATTCTGCATCAAAAGCTGAAAATATGTAGTCTCGAAGTCATTTCGAGAAATTGACGTTTTAAGTTCATGTTTCCAAATTCAAACGGATGTATCTTCGCCAATAATTGTCAGAAGTTAGAATTTCTTTCAACATTATGAAACCTTTTTTTATATATTTTGATTCTGCATCAAAAGCTGAAAATATGTAGTCGCGAAGTCATTTCGAGAAATTGACGTTTTAAGTTTCTGTTTCCAAATTCAAACGGATGTATCTTCGCCAATAATTGTTAGAAGTTAGAATTTCTTTCAACATTATGAAGCCCTTTTTATATATTTTGATTCTGCATCAAAAGCTGAAAATATGTAGTCTTGAAGTCATTTCGAGAACTTGACGTTTTAAGTTTATGTTTCCAAATTCAAACGGTTGTGTATTCGCCAATAATTGTCAAAATTTAGAATTTCTTTCAACATTATGAAGCCCTTTTTATATATTTTGACTCTGCATCAAAAGCGGAAAATATGTAGTCTCGAAGTCATTTCGAGAAATTGAAGTTTTAAGTTTCTGTTTCCAAATTCAAACGGTTGTATCTTCGCCAATAATTGTCAGAAGTTAGAATTGCTTTCAACATTATGAAGCCCTTTTTATATATTTTGATTCTGCATCAAAAGCTGAAAATATGTAGTCTCGAAGTCATTTCGAGAAATTGACGTTTTAAGTTTCTGTTTCCAAATTCAAACGGATGTATCTTCGCCAATAATTGTCAAAAGTTAGAATTTCTTTCAACATTATGAAGCCCTTTTTATATATTTTGACTCTGCATCAAAAGCTGAAAATATGTAGTCTCGAAGTCATTTCGAGAAATTGACGTTTTAAGTTTCTGTTTCCAAATTCAAACGGATGTAACTTCGCCAATAATTGTCAGAAGTTAGAATTTCTTTCAACATTATGAAGCCCTTTTTATATATTTTGACTCTGCATCAAAAGCTGAAAATATGTAGTCTCGAAGTCATTTCGAGAAATTGACGTTTTAAGTTTCTGTTTCCAAATTCAAACGGATGTATCTTCGCCAATAATTGTCAGAAGTTAGAATTTCTTTCAACATTATGAAGCCCTTTTTATATATTTTGATTCTGCATCAAAAGCTGAAAATATGTAGTCTCGAAGTCATTTCGAGAAATTGACGTTTTAAGTTTCTGTTCCCAAATTCAAACGGATGTATCTTCGCCAATAATTGTCAGAAGTTAGAATTTCTTTCAACATTATGAAGCCCTTTTTATATATTTTGATTCTGCATCAAAAGCTGAAAATATGTAGTCTCGAAGTCATTTCGAGAAATTGACGTTTTAAGTTTCTGTTCCCAAATTCAAACGGATGTATCTTCGCCAATAATTGTCAGAAGTTAGAATTTCTTTCAACATTATGAAGCCCTTTTTATATATTTTGATTCTGCATCAAAAGCTGAAAATATGTAGTCTCGAAGTCATTTCGAGAAATTGACGTTTTAAGTTTCTGTTTCCAAATTCAAACGGATGTATCTTCGCCAATAATTGTCAGAAGTTAGAATTTCTTTCAACATTATGAAGCCCTTTTTATATATTTTGATTCTGCATCAAAAGCTGAAAATATGTAGTCTCGAAGTCATTTCGAGAAATTGACGTTTTAAGTTTCTGTTTCCAAATTCAAACGGATGTATCTTCGCCAATAATTGTCAGAAGTTCGAATTTCTTTCAACATTATGAAGCCCTTTTTATATATTTTGATTCTGCATCAAAAGCTGAAAATATGTAGTCTCGAAGTCATTTCGAGAAATTGACGTTTTAAGTTTCTGTTTCCAAATTCAAACGGATGTATCTTCGCCAATAATTGTCAGAAGTTAGAATTTCTTTCAACATTATGAAGCCCTTTTTATATATTTTGATTCTGCATCAAAAGCTGAAAATATGTAGTCTCGAAGTCATTTCGAGAAATTGACGTTTAAAGTTTCTGTTTCCAAATTCAAACAGATGTATCTTCGCCAATAATTGTCAGAAGTTAGAATTTCTTTCAACATTATGAAGCCCTTTTTATATATTTTGACTCTGCATCAAAAGCTGAAAATATGTAGTCGCGAAGTCATTTCGAGAAATTGACGTTTTAAGTTTCTGTTTCCAAATTCAAACGGTTGTGTCTTCGCCAATAATTGTCAAAAGTTAGAATTTCTTTCAACATTATGAAGCCCTTTTTATATATTTTGACTCTGCATCAAAAGCTGAAAATATGTAGTCTCGAAGTCATTTCGAGAAATTGACGTTTTAAGTTTCTGTTTCCAAATTCAAACGGTTGTATCTTCGCCAATAATTGTCAGAAGTTAGAATTGCTTTCAACATTATGAAGCCCTTTTTATATATTTTGATTCTGCATCAAAAGCTGAAAATATGTAGTCTCGAAGTCATTTCGAGAAATTGACGTTTTAAGTTTCTGTTTCCAAATTCAAACGGATGTATCTTCGCCAATAATTGTCAGAAGTTAGAATTTCTTTCAACATTATGAAGCCCTTTTTATATATTTTGACTCTGCATCAAAAGCTGAAAATATGTAGTCTCGAAGTCATTTCGAGAAATTGACGTTTTAAGTTTCTGTTTCCAAATTCAAACGGATGTATCTTCGCCAATAATTGTCAAAAGTTAGAATTTCTTTCAACATTATGAAGCCCTTTTTATATATTTTGATTCTGCATCAAAAGCTGAAAATATGTAGTCTCGAAGTCATTTCGAGAAATTGACGTTTTAAGTTTCTGTTCCCAAATTCAAACGGATGTATCTTCGCCAATAATTGTCAGAAGTTAGAATTTCTTTCAACATTATGAAGCCCTTTTTATATATTTTGATTCTGCATCAAAAGCTGAAAATATGTAGTCTCGAAGTCATTTCGAGAAATCGACGTTTTAAGTTTCTGTTTCCAAATTCAAACGGATGTATCTTCGCCAATACTTGTCAGAAGTTAGAATTTCTTTCAACATTATGAAGCCCTTTTTATATATTTTGACTCTGCATCAAAAGCTGAAAATATGTAGTCTCGAAGTCATTTCGAGAAATTGACGTTTTAAGTTTCTGTTTCCAAATTCAAACGGATGTATCTTCGCCAAGAATTGTCAGAAGTTAGAATTTCTTTCAACATTATGAAGCCCTCTTTATATATTTTGATTCTGCATCAAAAGCTGAAAATATGTAGTCTCGAAGTCATTTCGAGAAATTGACGTTTTAAGTTTCTGTTTCCAAATTCAAACGGATGTATCTTCGCCAATAATTGTCAGAAGTTAGAATTTCTTTCAACATTATGAAGCCCTTTTTATATATTTTGACTCTGCATCAAAAGCTGAAAATATGTAGTCTCGAAGTCATTTCGAGAAATTGACGTTTTAAGTTTCTGTTTCCAAATTCAAACGGATGTATCTTCGCCAATAATTGTCAGAAGTTAGAATTTCTTTCAACATTATGAAGCCCTTTTTATATATTTTGATTCTGCATCAAAAGCTGAAAATATGTAGTCTCGAAGTCATTTCGAGAAATTGACGTTTTAAGTTTCTGTTCCCAAATTCAAACGGATGTATCTTCGCCAATAATTGTCAGAAGTTAGAATTTCTTTCAACATTATGAAGCCCTTTTTATATATTTTGACTCTGCATCAAAAGCTGAAAATATGTAGTCTCGAAGTCATTTCGAGAAATTGACGTTTTAAGTTTCTGTTTCCAAATTCAAACGGATGTATCTTCGCCAATAATTGTCAGAAGTTAGAATTTCTTTCAACATTATGAAGCCCTTTTTATATATTTTGATTCTGCATCAAAAGCTGAAAATATGTAGTCTCGAAGTCATTTCGAGAAATTGACGTTTTAAGTTTCTGTTTCCAAATTCAAACGGATGTATCTTCGCCAATAATTGTCAGAAGTTAGAATTTCTTTCAACATTATGAAGCCCTTTTTTATATATTTTGATTCTGCATCAAAAGCTGAAAATATGTAGTCTCGAAGTCATTTCGAGAACTTGACGTTTTAAGTATCTGTTTCCAAATTCAAACGGATGTATCTTCGCCAATAATTGTCAAAAGTTAGAATTTCTTTCAACATTATGAAGCCCTTTTTATATATTTTGATTCTGCATCAAAAGCTGAAAATATGTAGTCTCGAAGTCATTTCGAGAAATTGACGTTTTAAGATTCTGTTTCCAAATTCAAACGGATGTATCTTCGCCAATAATTGTCAGAAGTTAGAATTTCTTTCAACATTATGAAGCCCTTTTTATATATTTTGATTCTGCATCAAAAGCTGAAAATATGTAGTCTCGAAGTCATTTCGAGAAATGGACGTTTTAAGTATCTGTTCCCAAATTCAAACGGATGTATCTTCGCCAATAATTGTCAGAAGTTAGAATTTCTTTCAACATTATGAAGCCCTTTTTATATATTTTGATTCTGCATCAAAAGCTGAAAATATGTAGTCTCGAAGTCATTTCGAGAAATTGACGTTTTAAGTTTCTGTTTCCAAATTCAAACGGATGTATCTTCGCCAATAATTGTCAGAAGTTAGAATTTCTTTCAACATTATGAAGCCCTTTTTATATATTTTGATTCTGCATCAAAAGCTGAAAATATGTAGTCTCGAAGTCATTTCGAGAAATTGACGTTTTAAGTTTCTGTTTCCAAATTCAAACGGATGTATCTTCGCCAATAATTGTCAGAAGTTAGAATTTCTTTCAACATTATGAAGCCCTTTTTATATATTTTGACTCTGCATCAAAAGCTGAAAATATGTAGTCTCGAAGTCATTTCGAGAAATTGACGTTTTAAGTTTCTGTTTCCAAATTCAAACGGATGTATCTTCGCCAATAATTGTCAGAAGTTAGAATTTCTTTCAACATTATGAAGCCCTTTTTATATATTTTGATTCTGCATCAAAAGCTGAAAATATGTAGTCTCGAAGTCATTTCGAGAAATTGACGTTTTAAGTTTCTGTTTCCAAATTCAAACGGATGTATCTTCGCCAATAATTGTCAAAAGTTAGAATTTCTTTCAACATTATGAAGCCCTTTTTATATATTTTGATTCTGCATCAAAAGCTGAAAATATGTAGTCTCGAAGTCATTTCGAGAAATTGACGTTTTAAGTTTCTGTTTCCAAATTCAAACGGATGTATCTTCGCCAATAATTGTCAAAAGTTAGAATTTCTTTCAACATTATGAAGCCCTTTTTATATATTTTGATTCTGCATCAAAAGCTGAAAATATGTAGTCTTGAAGTCATTTCGAGAAATTGACGTTTTAAGTTTCTGTTTCCAAATTCAAACGGTTGTATCTTCGCCAATAATTGTCAGAAGTTAGAATTGCTTTCAACATTATGAACATTTTAACAACATTTTAAGTTTCTGTTTCCAAATTCAAACGGATGTATCTTCGCCAATAATTGTCAGAAGTTAGAATTTCTTTCAACATTATGAAGCCCTTTTTATATATTTTGACTCTGCATCAAAAGCTGAAAATATGTAGTCTCGAAGTCATTTCGAGAAATGGACGTTTTAAGTATCTGTTTCCAAATTCAAACGGATGTATCTTCGCCAATAATTGTCAGAAGTTAAAATTTCTTTCAACATTATGAAGCCCTTTTTATATATTTTGACTCTGCATCAAAAGCTGAAAATATGTAGTCTCGAAGTCATTTCGAGAAATTGACGTTTTAAGTTTCTGTTTCCAAATTCAAACGGATGTATCTTCGCCAATAATTGTCAGAAGTTAGAATTTCTTTCAACATTATGAAGCCCTTTTTATATATTTTGATTCTGCATCAAAAGCTGAAAATATGTAGTCTCGAAGTCATTTCGAGAACTTGACGTTTTAAGTATCTGTTTCCAAATTCAAACGGTTGTATCTTCGCCAATAATTGTCAGAAGTTAGAATTTCTTTCTACATTATGAGGCCCTTTTTATATATTTTGATTCTGCATCAAAAGCTGAAAATATGTAGTCTCGAAGTCATTTCGAGAAATTGACGTTTTAAGTTCATGTTTCCAAATTCAAACGGATGTATCTTCGCCAATAATTGTCAGAAGTTAGAATTTCTTTCAACATTATGAAACCTTTTTTTATATATTTTGATTCTGCATCAAAAGCTGAAAATATGTAGTCGCGAAGTCATTTCGAGAAATTGACGTTTTAAGTTTCTGTTTCCAAATTCAAACGGATGTATCTTCGCCAATAATTGTTAGAAGTTAGAATTTCTTTCAACATTATGAAGCCCTTTTTACATATTTTGATTCTGCATCAAAAGCTGAAAATATGTAGTCTCGAAGTCATTTCGAGAACTTGACGTTTTAAGTTTATGTTTCCAAATTCAAACGGTTGTGTATTCGCCAATAATTGTCAAAAGTTAGAATTTCTTTCAACATTATGAAGCCCTATTTATATATTTTGACTCTGCATCAAAAGCGGAAAATATGTAGTCTCGAAGTCATTTCGAGAAATTGACGTTTTAAGTTTCTGTTTCCAAATTCAAACGGATGTATCTCCGCCAATAATTGTCAGAAGTTAGAATTTCTTTCAACATTATGAAGCCCTTTTTATATATTTTGACTCTGCATCAAAAGCTGAAAATATGTAGTCTCGAAGTCATTTCGAGAAATGGACGTTTTAAGTATCTGTTTCCAAATTCAAACGGATGTATCTTCGCCAATAATTGTCAAAAGTTAGAATTTCTTTCAACATTATGAAGCCCTTTTTATATATTTTGACTCTGCATCAAAAGCTGAAAATATGTAGTCTCAAAGTCATTTCGAGAAATTGACGTTTAAGTTTCTGTTTCCAAATTCAAACGGATGTATCTTCGCCAATAATTGTCAGAAGTTAGAATTTCTTTCGAAATTATGAAGCCCTTTTTATATATTTTGATTCTGCATCAAAAGCTGAAAATATGCTGTCTCGAAGTCATTTCGAGAAATTGACGTTTAAGTTTCTGTTTCCAAATTCAAACGGATGTATTTTCGCCAATAATTGGCAGAAGTTAGAATTTCTTTCAACATTATGAAGCCCTTTTTATATATTTTGACTCTGCATCAAAAGCTGAAAATATGTAGTCTCGAAGTCATTTCGAGAAATTGACGTTTTAAGTTTCTGTTTCCAAATTCAAACGGATGTATCTTCGCCAATAATTGTCAGAAGTTAGAATTTCTTTCAACATTATGAAGCCCTTTTTATATATTTTGACTCTGCATCAAAAGCTGAAAATATGTAGTCTCGAAGTCATTTCGAGAAATTGACGTTTTAAGTTTCTGTTCCCAAATTCAAACGGATGTATCTTCGCCAATAATTGTCAGAAGTTAGAATTTCTTTCAACATTATGAAGCCCTTTTTATATATTTTGATTCTGCATCAAAAGCTGAAAATATGTAGTCTCGAAGTCATTTCGAGAAATTGACGTTTTAAGTTTCTGTTCCCAAATTCAAACGGATGTATCTTCGCCAATAATTGTCAGAAGTTAGAATTTCTTTCAACATTATGAAGCCCTTTTTATATATTTTGATTCTGCATCAAAATCTGAAAATATGTAGTCTCGAAGTCATTTCGAGAAATTGACGTTTTAAGTTTCTGTTTCCAAATTCAAACGGATGTATCTTCGCCAATACTTGTCAGAAGTTAGAATTTCTTTCAACATTATGAAGCCCTTTTTATATATTTTGACTCTGCATCAAAAGCTGAAAATATGTAGTCTCGAAGTCATTTCGAGAAATTGACGTTTTAAGTTTCTGTTTCCAAATTCAAACGGATGTATCTTCGCCAAGAATTGTCAGAAGTTCGAATTTCTTTCAACATTATGAAGCCCTCTTTATATATTTTGATTCTGCATCAAAAGCTGAAAATATGTAGTCTCGAAGTCATTTCGAGAAATTGACGTTTTAAGTTTCTGTTTCCAAATTCAAACGGATGTATCTTCGCCAATAATTGTCAGAAGTTAGAATTTCTTTCAACATTATGAAGCCCTTTTTATATATTTTGATTCTGCATCAAAAGCTGAAAATATGTAGTCTCGAAGTCATTTCGAGAAATTGACGTTTTAAAGTTTCTGTTTCCAAATTTCAAACAGAATATCTTCGCCAATAATTGGCAGAAGTTAGAATCTCTTTCAACATTATGAAGCCCTTTTTATATACTTAGATTCTGCATCAAAAGCTGAAAATATGTAGTCTTGAAGTCATTTCGAGAACTTGACGTTTTAAGTTTATGTTTTCAACTTCAAACGGATGTATATTCGCCAATAATTGTCAAAAGTTAGAATTTCTTTCAACATTATGAAGCCCTTTTTATATATTTTGACTCTGCATCAAAAGCTGAAAATATGTAGTCTCGAAGTCATTTCGAGAAATTGACGTTTTAATTTTCTGTTTCCAAATTCAGGCGGATGTATCTTCGCCAATAATTGTCAGAAGTTAGAATTGCTTTCAACATTATGAAGCCCTTTTTATATATTTTGATTCTGCATCAAAAGCTGAAAATATGTAGTCTCGAAGTCATTTCGAGAAATAGACGTTTTAAGTTTCTGTTTCCAAATTCAAACGGTTGTATCTTCGCCAATAATTGTCAGAAGTCAGAATTTCTTTCAACATTATGAAGCCCTTTTTATATATTTTGACTCTGCATCAAAAGCTGAAAATATGTAGTCTCGAAGTCATTTCGAGAAATTGACGTTTTAAGTTTCTGTTTCCAAATTCAAACGGATGTATCTTCGCCAATAATTGTCAGAAGTTAGAATTTCTTTCAACATTATGAAGCCCTTTTTATATATTTTGATTCTGCATCAAAAGCTGAAAATATGTAGTCTCGAAGTCATTTCGAGAAATTGACGCTTTAAGTTTCTGTTCCCAAATTCAAACGGATGTATCTTCGCCAATAATTGTCAGAAGTTAGAATTTCTTTCAACATTATGAAGCCCTTTTTATATATTTTGATTCTGCATCAAAAGCTGAAAATATGTAGTCTCGAAGTCATTTCGAGAAATGGACGTTTTAAGTATCTGTTTCCAAATTCAAACGGATGTATCTTCGCCAATAATTGTCAAAAGTTAGAATTTCTTTCAACATTATGAAGCCCTTTTTATATATTTTGACTCTGCATCAAAAGCGGAAAATATGTAGTCTCGAAGTCATTTCGAGAAATTGACGTTTTAAGTTTCTGTTTCCAAATTCAAACGGATGTATCTTCGCCAAGAATTGTCAGAAGTTAGAATTTCTCTCAACATTATGAAGCCCTCTTTATATATTTTGATTCTGCATCAAAAGCTGAAAATATGTAGTCTCGAATTCATTTCGAGAAATTGACGTTTTAAGTTTCTGTTTCCAAATTCAAACGGATGTATCTTCGCCAATAATTGTCAGAAGTTAGAATTTCTTTCAACATTATGAAGCCCTTTTTATATATTTTGACTCTGCATCAAAAGCTGAAAATATGTAGTCTCGAAGTCATTTCGAGAAATTTACGTTTTAAGTTTCTGTTTCCAAATTCAAACGGATGTATCTTCGCCAATAATTGTCAGAAGTTAGAATTTCTTTCAACATTATGAAGCCCTTTTTATATATTTTGATTCTGCATCAAAAGCTGAAAATATGTAGTCTCGAAGTCATTTCGAGAAATTGACGCTTTAAGTTTCTGTTCCAAAATTCAAACGGATGTATCTTCGCCAATAATTGTCAGAAGTTAGAATTTTTTTCAACATTATGAAGCCCTTTTTATATATTTTGATTCTGCATCAAAAGCTGAAAATATGTAGTCTCGAAGTCATTTCGAGAACTTGACGTTTTAAGTATCTGTTTCCAAATTCAAACGGTTGTATCTTCGCCAATAATTGTCAGAAGTTAGAATTTCTTTCAACATTATGAAGCCCTTTTTATATATTTTGATTCTGCATCAAAAGCTGAAAATATGTAGTCTCGAATTCATTTCGAGAAATTGACGTTTTAAGATTCTGTTTCCAAATTCAAACGGATGTATCTTGCCAATAATTGTCAGAAGTTAGAATTTCTTTCAACATTATGAAGCCCTTTTTATATATTTTGATTCTGCATCAAAAGCTGAAAATATGTAGTCTCGAAGTCAATTCGAGAAATTAACGTTTTAAGTTACTGTTCCCAAATTCAAACGGATGTATCTTCGCCAATAATTGTCAGAAGTTAGAATTTCTTTCAACATTATGAAGCCCTTTTTATATATTTTGATTCTGCATCAAAAGCTGAAAATATGTAGTCTCGAAGTCATTTCGAGAAATTGACGTTTTAAGTTTCTGTTTCCAAATTCAAACAGATGTATCTTCGCCAATAATTGTCAGAAGTTAGAATTTCTTTCAACATTATGAAGCCCTTTTTATATATTTTGATTCTGCATCAAAAGCTGAAAATATGTAGTCTCGAAGTCATTTCGAGAACTTGACGTTTTAAGTTTCTGTTTCCAAATTCAAACGGTTGTATATTCGCCAATAATTGTCAGAAGTTAGAATTTCTTTCAACATTATGAAGCCCTTTTTATATATTTTGATTCTGCATCAAAAGCTGAAAATATGTAGTCTCGAAGTCATTTCGAGAAATTGACGTTTTAAGTTTCTGTTTCCAAATTCAAACGGATGTATCTTCGCCAATAATTGTCAAAAGTTAGAATTTCTTTCAACATTATGAAGCCCTTTTTATATATTTTGACTCTGCATCAAAAGCTGAAAATATGTAGTCTCGAAGTCATTTCGAGAAATTGACGTTTTAAGTTTCTGTTTCCAAATTCAAACGGTTGTATCTTCGCCAATAATTGTCAGAAGTTAGAATTGCTTTCAACATTATGAAGCCCTTTTTATATATTTTGATTCTGCATCAAAAGCTGAAAATATGTAGTCTCGAAGTCATTTCGAGAAATTGACGTTTTAAGTTTCTGTTCCCAAATTCAAACGGATGTATCTTCGCCAATAATTGTCAGAAGTTCGAATTTCTTTCAACATTATGAAGCCCTTTTTATATATTTTGATTCTGCATCAAAAGCTGAAAATATGTAGTCTCGAAGTCATTTCGAGAAATTGACGTTTTAAGTTTCTGTTTCCAAATTCAAACGGTTGTATCTTCGCCAATAATTGTCAGAAGTCAGAATTTCTTTCAACATTATGAGGCCCTTTTTATATATTTTGATTCTGCATCAAAAGCTGAAAATATGTAGTCTCGAAGTCATTTCGCGAAATTGACGTTTTAAGTTTCTGTTTCCAAATTCAAACGGATGTATCTTCGCCAATAATTGTCAGAAGTTAGAATTTCTTTCAACATTATGAAGCCCTTTTTATATATTTTGATTCTGCATCAAAAGCTGAAAATATGTAGTCTCGAAGTCATTTCGAGAAATTGACGTTTTAAGTTTCTGTTTCCAAATTCAAACGGATGTATCTTCGCCAATAATTGTCAGAAGTTAGAATTTCTTTCAACATTATGAAGCCCTTTTTATATATTTTGACTCTGCATCAAAAGCTGAAAATATGTAGTCTCGAAGTCATTTCGAGAAATTGACGTTTTAAGTTTCTGTTTCCAAATTCAAACGGATGTATCTTCGCCAATAATTGTCAGAAGTTAGAATTTCTTTCAACATTATGAAGCCCTTTTTATATATTTTGATTCTGCATCAGAAGCTGAAAATATGTAGTCTTGAAGTCATTTCGAGAAATCGACGTTTTAAGTTTCTGTTTCCAAATTCAAACGGATGTATCTTCGCCAATGATTGTCGGAAGTTAGAATTTTCTTTCAACATTATGAAGCCCTTTTTTATATATTTTGACTCTGCATCGAAAGCTGAAAATATGTAGTCCTTGAAGTCTTTTCGAGAACTTGACGTTTTAAGTTTATGTTTCCAAATTCAAACGGTTGTGTATTCGCCAATAATTGTCAAAAGTTAGAATTTCTTTCAACATTATGAAGCCCTATTTATATATTTTGACTCTGCATCAAAAGCGGAAAATATGTAGTCTCGAAGTCATTTCGAGAAATTGACGTTTTAAGTTTCTGTTTCCAAATTCAAACGGATGTATCTTCGCCAATAATTGTCAGAAGTTAGAATTGCTTTCAACATTATGAAGCCCTTTTTATATATTTTGACTCTGCATCAAAAGCTGAAAATATGTAGTCTCGAAGTCATTTCGAGAAATTGACGTTTTAAGTTTCTGTTTCCAAATTCAAACGGATGTATCTTCGCCAATAATTGGCAGAAGTAAGAATTTCTTTCAACATTATGAAGCCCTTTTTATATATTTTGACTCTGCATCAAAAGCTGAAAATATGTAGTCTCGAAGTCATTTCGAGAAATTGACGTTTTAAGTTTCTGTTTCCAAATTCAAACGGATGTATCTTCGCCAATACTTGTCAGAAGTTAGAATTTCTTTCAACATTATGAAGCCCGTTTTATATATTTTGACTCTGCATCAAAAGCTGAAAATATGTAGTCTCGAAGTCATTTCGAGAAATTGACGTTTTAAGTTTCTGTTTCCAAATTCAAACGGATGTATCTTCGCCAATAATTGTCAGAAGTTAGAATTTCTTTCAACATTATGAAGCCCTCTTTATATATTTTGATTCTGCATCAAAAGCTGAAAATATGTAGTCTCGAAGTCATTTCGAGAAATTGACGTTTTAAGTTTCTGTTTCCAAATTCAAACGGATGTATCTTCGCCAATAATTGTCAGAAGTTAGAATTTCTTTCAACATTATGAAGCCCTTTTTATATATTTTGACTCTGCATCAAAAGCTGAAAATATGTAGTCTCGAAGTCATTTCGAGAAATTGACGTTTTAAGTTTCTGTTTCCAAATTCAAACGGATGTATCTTCGCCAATAATTGTCAGAAGTTAGAATTTCTTTCAACATTATGAAGCCCTTTTTATATATTTTGATTCTGCATCAAAAGCTGAAAATATGTAGTCTCGAAGTCATTTCGAGAAATTGACGTTTTAAGTTTCTGTTCCCAAATTCAAACGGATGTATCTTCGCCAATAATTGTCAGAAGTTAGAATTTCTTTCAACATTATGAAGCCCTTTTTATATATTTTGATTCTGCATCAAAAGCTGAAAATATGTAGTCTCGAAGTCATTTCGAGAACTTGACGTTTTAAGTTTCTGTTTCCAAATTCAAACGGTTGTATCTTCGCCAATAATTGTCAGAAGTTAGAATTTCTTTCAACATTATGAAGCCCTTTTTATATATTTTGACTCTGCATCAAAAGCTGAAAATATGTAGTCTCGAAGTCATTTCGAGAAATTGACGTTTTAAGTTTCTGTTTCCAAATTCAAACGGATGTATCTTCGCCAATAATTGTCAGAAGTTAGAATTTCTTTCAACATTATGAAGCCCTTTTTATATATTTTGATTCTGCATCAAAAGCTGAAAATATGTAGTCTCGAAGTCATTTCGAGAAATTGACGTTTTAAGTTTCTGTTTCCAAATTCAAACGGATGTATCTTCGCCAATAATTGTCAGAAGTTAGAATTTCTTTCAACATTATGAAGCCCTTTTTATATATTTTGACTCTGCATCAAAAGCTGAAAATATGTAGTCTCGAAGTCATTTCGAGAAATTGACGTTTTAAGTTTCTGTTCCCAAATTCAAACGGATGTATCTTCGCCAATAATTGTCAGAAGTTAGAATTTCTTTCAACATTATGAAGCCCTTTTTATATATTTTGATTCTGCATCAAAAGCTGAAAATATGTAGTCTCGAAGTCATTTCGAGAAATTGACGTTTTAAGTTTCTGTTTCCAAATTCAAACGGATGTATCTTCGCCAATAATTGTCAGAAGTTAGAATTTCTTTCAACATTATGAAGCCCTTTTTATATATTTTGATTCTGCATCAAAAGCTGAAAATATGTAGTCTCGAAGTCATTTCGAGAAATTGACGTTTTAAGTTTCTGTTTCCAAATTCAAACGGTTGTATCTTCGCCAATAATTGTCAGAAGTTAGAATTTCTTTCAACATTATGAAGCCCTTTTTATATATTTTGATTCTGCATCAAAAGCTGAAAATATGTAGTCTCGAAGTCATTTCGAGAAATTGACGTTTTAAGTTTCTGTTTCCAAATTCAAACGGATGTATCTTCGCCAATAATTGTCAGAAGTTAGAATTTCTTTCAACATTATGAAGCCCTTTTTATATATTTTGACTCTGCATCAAAAGCTGAAAATATGTAGTCTCGAAGTCATTTCGAGAAATTGACGTTTTAAGTTTCTGTTTCCAAATTCAAACGGATGTATCTTCGCCAATAATTGTCAGAAGTTAGAATTTCTTTCAACATTATGAAGCCCTTTTTATATATTTTGATTCTGCATCAAAAGCTGAAAATATGTAGTCTCGAAGTCATTTCGAGAAATTGACGTTTAAAGTTTCTGTTTCCAAATTCAAACGGATGTATCTTCGCCAATAATTGTCAGAAGTTAGAATTTTTTTCAACATTATGAAGCCCTTTTTATATATTTTGACTCTGCATCAAAAGCTGAAAATATGTAGTCTCGAAGTCATTTCGAGAAATTGACGTTTTAAGTATCTGTTTCCAAATTCAAACGGGATGTATCTTCGCCAATTATTGGGCAGAAGCTAGAATTTCCTTCAACATTATGAAGCCCTTTTTATATATTTTGATTCTGCATCAAAAGCTGAAAATATGTAGTCTCGAAGTCATTTCGAGAAATTGACGTTTTAAGTTTCTGTTTCCAAATTCAAACGGATGTATCTTCGCCAATAATTGTCAGAAGTTAGAATTTCTTTCAACATTATGAAGCCCTTTTTATATATTTTGATTCTGCATCAAAAGCTGAAAATATGTAGTCTCGAAGTCATTTCGAGAAATTGACGTTTTAAGTTTCTGTTCCCAAATTCAAACGGATGTATCTTCGCCAATAATTGTCAGAAGTTAGAATTTCTTTCAACATTATGAAGCCCTTTTTATATATTTTGATTCTGCATCAAAAGCTGAAAATATGTAGTCTCGAAGTCATTTCGAGAACTTGACGTTTTAAGTTTCTGTTTCCAAATTCAAACGGTTGTATCTTCGCCAATAATTGTCAGAAGTTAGAATTTCTTTCAACATTATGAAGCCCTTTTTATATATTTTGACTCTGCATCAAAAGCTGAAAATATGTAGTCTCGAAGTCATTTCGAGAAATTGACGTTTTAAGTTTCTGTTTCCAAATTCAAACGGATGTATCTTCGCCAATAATTGTCAGAAGTTAGAATTTCTTTCAACATTATGAAGCCCTCTTTATATATTTTGATTCTGCATCAAAAGCTGAAAATATGTAGTCTCGAAGTCATTTCGAGAAATTGACGTTTTAAGTTTCTGTTTCCAAATTCAAACGGATGTATCTTCGCCAATAATTGTCAGAAGTTAGAATTTCTTTCAACATTATGAAGCCCTTTTTATATATTTTGACTCTGCATCAAAAGCTGAAAATATGTAGTCTCGAAGTCATTTCGAGAAATTGACGTTTTAAGTTTCTGTTTCCAAATTCAAACGGATGTATCTTCGCCAATAATTGTCAGAAGTTAGAATTTCTTTCAACATTATGAAGCCCTTTTTATATATTTTGATTCTGCATCAAAAGCTGAAAATATGTAGTCTCGAAGTCATTTCGAGAAATTGACGCTTTAAGTTTCTGTTCCAAAATTCAAACGGATGTATCTTCGCCAATAATTGTCAGAAGTTAGAATTTTTTTCAACATTATGAAGCCCTTTTTATATATTTTGATTCTGCATCAAAAGCTGAAAATATGTAGTCTCGAAGTCATTTCGAGAACTTGACGTTTTAAGTTTCTGTTTCCAAATTCAAACGGATGTATCTTCGCCAATAATTGTCAGAAGTTAGAATTTCTTTCAACATTATGAAGCCCTTTTTATATATTTTGACTCTGCATCAAAAGCTGAAAATATGTAGTCTCGAAGTCATTTCGAGAAATTGACGTTTTAAGTTTCTGTTTCCAAATTCAAACGGATGTATCTTCGCCAATAATTGTCAGAAGTTAGAATTTCTTTCAACATTATGAAGCCCTTTTTATATATTTTGATTCTGCATCAAAAGCTGAAAATATGTAGTCTCGAAGTCATTTCGAGAAATTGACGTTTTAAGTTTCTGTTTCCAAATTCAAACGGATGTATCTTCGCCAATAATTGTCAGAAGTTAGAATTTCTTTCAACATTATGAAGCCCTTTTTATATATTTTGATTCTGCATCAAAAGCTGAAAATATGTAGTCTCGAAGTCATTTCGAGAAATTGACGTTTTAAGTTTCTGTTTCCAAATTCAAACGGATGTATCTTCGCCAATAATTGTCAGAAGTTAGAATTTCTTTCAACATTATGAAGCCCTTTTTATATATTTTGATTCTGCATCAAAAGCTGAAAATATGTAGTCTTGAAGTCATTTCGAGAACTTGACGTTTTAAGTTTCTGTTTCCAAATTCAAACGGTTGTATCTTCGCCAATAATTGTCAAAAGTTAGAATTTCTTTCAACATTATGAAGCCCTTTTTATATATTTTGACTCTGCATCAAAAGCTGAAAATATGTAGTCTCGAAGTCATTTCGAGAAATTGACGTTTTAAGTTTCTGTTTCCAAATTCAAACGGTTGTATCTTCGCCAATAATTGTCAGAAGTTAGAATTTCTTCCAACATTATGAAGCCCTTTTTATATATTTTGATTCTGCATCAAAAGCTGAAAATATGTAGTCTCGAAGTCATTTCGAGAAATTGACGTTTTAAGTTTCTGTTTCCAAATTCAAACGGATGTATCTTCGCCAATAATTGTCAGAAGTTAGAATTTCTTTCAACATTATGAAGCCCTTTTTATATATTTTGACTCTGCATCAAAAGCTGAAAATATGTAGTCTCGAAGTCATTTCGAGAAATTGACGTTTTAAGTTTCTGTTTCCAAATTCAAACGGATGTATCTTCGCCAATAATTGTCAGAAGTTAGAATTTCTTTCAACATTATGAAGCCCTTTTTATATATTTTGATTCTGCATCAAAAGCTGAAAATATGTAGTCTCGAAGTCATTTCGAGAAATTGACGTTTTAAGTTTCTGTTTCCAAATTCAAACGGATGTATCTTCGCCAATAATTGTCAGAAGTTAGAATTTCTTTCAACATTATGAAGCCCTTTTTATATATTTTGACTCTGCATCAAAAGCTGAAAATATGTAGTCTCGAAGTCATTTCGAGAAATTGACGTTTTAAGTTTCTGTTTCCAAATTCAAACGGATGTATCTTCGCCAATAATTGTCAGAAGTTAGAATTTCTTTCAACATTATGAAGCCCTTTTTATATATTTTGATTCTGCATCAAAAGCTGAAAATATGTAGTCTCGAAGTCATTTCGAGAACTTGACGCTTTAAGTTTCTGTTCCCAAATTCAAACGGATGTATCTTCGCCAATAATTGTCAGAAGTTCGAATTTCTTTCAACATTATGAAGCCCTTTTTATATATTTTGATTCTGCATCAAAAGCTGAAAATATGTAGTCTCGAAGTCATTTCGAGAAATTGACGTTTTAAGTATCTGTTTCCAAATTCAAACGGCTGTATCTTCGCCAATACTTGTCAGAAGTTAGAATTTCTTTCAATATTATGAAGCCCTTTTTATATATTTTGACTCTGCATCAAAAGCTGAAAATATGTAGTCTCGAAGTCATTTCGAGAAATTGACGTTTTAAGTTTCTGTTTCCAAATTCAAACGGATGTATCTTCGCCAATAATTGTCAGAAGTAAGAATTTCTTTCAACACTATGAAGCCCTTTTTATATATTTTGATTCTGCATCAAAAGCTGAAAATATGTAGTCTCGAAGTCATTTCGAGAAATTGACGTTTTAAGTTTCTGTTTCCAAATTCAAACGGATGTATCTTCGCCAATAATTGTCAGAAGTTAGAATTTCTTTCAACATTATGAAGCCCTATTTATATATTTTGACTCTGCATCAAAAGCTGAAAATATGTAGTCTCGAAGTCATTTCGAGAAATTGACGTTTTAAGTTTCTGTTTCCAAAATTCAAACGGTTGTGTATTCGCCAATAATTGTCAAAAGTTAGAATTTCTTTCAACATTATGAAGCCCTATTTATATATTTTGACTCTGCATCAAAAGCTGAAATTATGTAGTCTCGAAGTCATTTCGAGAAATTGACGTTTTAAGTTTCTGTTTCCAAATTCAAACGGATGTATCTTCCCCAATAATTGTCAAAAGTTAGAATTTCTTTCAACATTATGAAGCCCTTTTTATATATTTTGACTCTGCATCAAAAGCTGAAAATATGTAGTCTCGAAGTCATTTCGAGAAATTGACGTTTTAAGTTTCTGTTTCCAAATTCAAACGGATGTATCTTCGCCAATAATTGTCAGAAGTTAGAATTTCTTTCAACATTATGAAGCCCTTTTTATATATTTTGATTCTGCATCAAAAGCTGAAAATATGTAGTCTCGAAGTCATTTCGAGAAATTGACGTTTTAAGTTTCTGTTTCCAAATTCAAACGGATGTATCTTCGCCAATAATTGGCAGAAGTTAGAATTTCTTTCAACATTATGAAGCCATTTTTATATATTTTGATTCTGCATCAAAAGCTGAAAATATGTAGTCTCGAAGTCATTTCGAGAAATTGACGTTTTAAGTTTCTGTTTCCAAATTCAAACGGATGTATCTTCGCCAATAATTGTCAGAAGTTAGAATTTCTTTCAACATTATGAATCCCTTTTTATATATTTTGATTCTGCATCAAAAGCTGAAAATATGTAGTCTCAAAGTCAATTCGAGAAATTGACGTTTTAAGTTTCTGTTCCCAAATTCAAACGGATGTATCTTCGCCAATAATTGTCAGAAGTTAGAATTTCTTTCAACATTATGAAGCCCTTTTTATATATTTTGACTCTGCATCAAAAGCTGAAAATATGTAGTCTCGAAGTCATTTCGAGAAATTGACGTTTTAAGTTTCTGTTTCCAAATTCAAACGGCTGTATCTTCGCCAATAATTGTCAGAAGTTAGAATTTCTTTCAACATTATGAAGCCCTTTTTATATATTTTGATTCTGCATCAAAAGCTGAAAATATGTAGTCTCGAAGTCATTTCGAGAAATTGACGTTTTAAGTTTCTGTTTCCAAATTCAAACGGATGTATCTTCGCCAATAATTGTCAAAAGTTAGAATTTCTTTCAACATTATGAAGCCCTTTTTTATATATTTTGACTCTGCATCAAAAGCTGAAAATATGTAGTCTCGAAGTCATTTCGAGAAATTGACGTTTTAAGTTTCTGTTTCCAAATTCAAACGGATGTATCTTCGCCAATAATTGTCAGAAGTTAGAATTTCTTTCAACATTATGAAGCCCTTTTTATATATTTTGATTCTGCATCAAAAGCTGAAAATATGTAGTCTCGAAGTCATTTCGAGAAATTGACGTTTAAAGTTTCTGTTTCCAAATTCAAACGGATGTATCTTCGCCAATAATTGTCAGAAGTTAGAATTTCTTTCAACATTATGAAGCCCTTTTTATATATTTTGACTCTGCATCAAAAGCTGAAAATATGTAGTCTCGAAGTCATTTCGAGAAATTGACGTTTTAAGTTTCTGTTTCCAAATTCAAACGGATGTATCTTCGCCAATAATTGTCAGAAGTTAGAATTTCTTTCAACATTATGAAGCCCTTTTTATATATTTTGATTCTGCATCAAAAGCTGAAAATATGTAGTCTTGAAGTCATTTCGAGAACTTGACGTTTTAAGTTTATGTTTCCAAATTCAAACGGTTGTGTATTCGCCAATAATTGTCAAAAGTTAGAATTTCTTTCAACATTATGAAGCCCTTTTTATATATTTTGACTCTGCATCAAAAGCTGAAAATATGTAGTCTCGAAGTCATTTCGAGAAATTGACGTTTTAAGTTTCTGTTTCCAAATTCAAACGGATGTATCTTCGCCAATAATTGTCAGAAGTTAGAATTTCTTTCAACATTATGAAGCCCTTTTTATATATTTTGATTCTGCATCAAAAGCTGAAAATATGTAGTCTCGAAGTCATTTCGAGAAATTGACGTTTTAAGTTTCTGTTTCCAAATTCAAACGGTTGTATCTTCGCCAATAATTGTCAGAAGTTAGAATTTCTTTCAACATTATGAAGCCCTTTTTATATATTTTGATTCTGCATCAAAAGCTGAAAATATGTAGTCTCGAAGTCATTTCGAGAAATTGACGCTTTAAGTTTCTGTTCCCAAATTCAAACGGATGTATCTTCGCCAATAATTGTCAGAAGTTAGAATTTCTTTCAACATTATGAAGCCCTTTTTATATATTTTGATTCTGCATCAAAAGCTGAAAATATGTAGTCTCGAAGTCATTTCGAGAACTTGACGTTTTAAGTATCTGTTTCCAAATTCAAACGGTTGTATCTTCGCCAATAATTGTCAGAAGTTAGAATTTCTTTCTACATTATGAGGCCCTTTTTATATATTTTGATTCTGCATCAAAAGCTGAAAATATGTAGTCTCGAAGTCATTTCGAGAAATTGACGTTTTAAGTTTCTGTTTCCAAATTCAAACGGATGTATCTTCGCCAATAATTGTCAGAAGTTAGAATTTCTTTCAACATTATGAAGCCCTTTTTTATATATTTTGACTCTGCATCAAAAGCTGAAAATATGTAGTCGCAAAGTCATTTCGAGAAATTGACGTTTTAAGTTTCTGTTTCCAAATTCAAACGGATGTATCTTCGCCAATAATTGTCAGAATCTAGAATTTCTTTCAACATTATGAAGCCCTTTTTATATATTTTGACTCTGCATCAAAAGCTGAAAATATGTAGTCTCGAAGTCATTTCGAGAAATTGACGTTTTAAGTTTCTGTTTCCAAATTCAAACGGATGTATCTTCGCCAATAATTGTCAGAAGTTAGAATTTCTTTCAACATTATGAAGCCCTTTTTATATATTTTGACTCTGCATCAAAAGCTGAAAATATGTAGTCTCGAAGTCATTTCGAGAAATTGACGTTTAAAGTTTCTGTTTCCAAATTCCAACGGATGTATCTTCGCCAATAATTGTCAGAAGTTAGAATTTCTTTTCAACATTATGAAGCCCTTTTTATATATTTTGATTCTGCATCAAAAGCTGAAAATATGTAGTCTTGAAGTCATTTCGAGAAATTGACGTTTTAAGTTTCTGTTTCCAAATTCAAACGGATGTATCTTCGCCAATAATTGTCAGAAGTTAGAATTTCTTTCAACATTATGAAGCCCTTTTTATATATTTTGACTATGCATCAAAAGCTGAAAATATGTAGTCTCGAAGTCATTTCGAGAAATTGACGTTTTAAGTATCTGTTTCCAAATTCAAAAGGATGTATCTTCGCCAATAATTGTCAGAAGTTAGAATTTCTTTCTACATTATGAGGCCCTTTTTATATATTTTGATTCTGCATCAAAAGCTGAAATTATATAGTCTCGAAGTCATTTCGAGAAATTGACGTTTTAAGTTTCTGTTTCCAAATTCAAAAGGATGTATCTTCGCCAATAATTGTCAGAATCTAGAATTTCTTTCAACATTATGAAGCCCTTTTTATATATTTTGACTCTGCATCAAAAGCTGAAAATATGTAGTCTCGAAGTCATTTCGAGAAATTGACGTTTTAAGTTTCTGTTTCCAAATTCAAACGGATGTATCTTCGCCAATAATTGTCAGAAGTTTGAATTTCTTTCAACATTATGAAGCCCTTTTTATATATTTTGATTCTGCATCAAAAGCTGAAAATATGTAGTCTCGAAGTCATTTCGAGAAATTGACGTTTTAAGTTTCTGTTTCCAAATTCAAACGGTTGTGTATTCGCCAATAATTGTCAAAAGTTAGAATTTCTTTCAACATTATGAAGCCCTATTTATATATTTTGACTCTGCATCAAAAGCTGAAATTATGTAGTCTCGAAGTCATTTCGAGAAATTGACGTTTTAAGTTTCTGTTTCCAAATTCAAACGGATGTATCTTCGCCAATAATTGTCAGAAGTTAGAATTTCTTTTCAACATTATGAAGCCCTTTTTATATATTTTGATTCTGCATCAAAAGCTGAAAATATGTAGTCTTGAAGTCATATCGAGAACTTGACGTTTTAAGTTTATGTTTCCAAATCCAAACGGTTGTGTATTCGCCAATAATTGTCAAAAGTTAGAATTTCTTTCAACATTATGAAGCCCTATTTATATATTTTGACTCTGCATCAAAAGCTGAAATTATGTAGTCTCGAAGTCATTTCGAGAAATTGACGTTTAAAGTTTCTGTTTCCAAATTCAAACGGATGTATCTTCGCCAATAATTGTCAGAAGTTAGAATTTCTTTCAACATTATGAAGCCCTTTTTATATATTTTGATTCTGCATCAAAAGCTGAAAATATGTAGTCTCGAAGTCATTTCGAGAAATTGACGTTTTAAGTTTCTGTTTCCAAATTCAAACGGATTGTATCTTCGCCAATAATTGTCAGAAGTTAGAATTGCTTTCAACATTATGAAGCCCTTTTTATATATTTTGATTCTGCATCAAAAGCTGAAAATATGTAGTCTCGAAGTCATTTCGAGAAATTGACGCTTTAAGTTTCTGTTCCCAAATTCAAACGGATGTATCTTCGCCAATAATTGTCAGAAGTTAGAATTTCTTTCAACATTATGAAGCCCTTTTTATATATTTTGATTCTGCATCAAAAGCTGAAAATATGTAGTCTCGAAGTCATTTCGAGAACTTGACGTTTTAAGTTTCTGTTTCCAAATTCAAACGGTTGTATCTTCGCCAATAATTGTCAGCAGTTAGAATTTCTTTCAACATTATGAAGCCCTTTTTATATATTTTGACTCTGCATCAAAAGCTGAAATATGTAGTCTCGAAGTCATTTCGAGAAATTGACGTTTTACGTTCCTGTTTCCAAATTCAAACGGTTGTATCTTCGCCAATAATTGTCAAAAGTTAGAATTTCTTTCAACATTATGAAGCCCTTTTTATATATTTTGACTCTGCATCAAAAGCTGAAAATATGTAGTCTCGAAGTCATTTCGAGAAATTGACGTTTTAAGTTTCTGTTTCCAAATTCAAACGGATGTATCTTCGCCAATAATTGTCAGAAGTCTAGAATTTCTTTCAACATTATGAAGCCCTTTTTATATATTTTGATTCTGCATCAAAATCTGAAAATATGTAGTCTCGAAGTCATTTCGAGAAATTGACGTTTTAAGTTTCTGTTTCCAAATTCAAACGGATGTATCTTCGCCAATAATTGTCAGAAGTTAGAATTTCTTTCAACATTATGAAGCCCTTTTTATATATTTTGATTCCGCATCAAAAGCTGAAAATATGTAGTCTTGAAGTCATTTCGAGAAATTGACGTTTTAAGTTTTTGTTTCCAAATTCAAACGGATGTACCTTCGCCAATAACTTTCAGAAGTTAGAATTTCTTTCAACATTATGAAGCCCTTTTTATATATTTTGATTCTGCATCAAAAGCTGAAAATATGTAGTCTCGAAGTCATTTCGAGAAATTGACGTTTTAAGTTTCTGTTTCCAAATTCAAACGGATGTATCTTCGCCAATAATTGTCAGAAGTTAGAATTTCTTTCAACATTATGAAGCCCTTTTTATATATTTTGATTCTGCATCAAAAGCTGAAAATATGTAGTCTCGAAGTCATTTCGAGAAATTGACGTTTTAAGTTTCTGTTTCCAAATTCAAACGGATGTATCTTCGCCAATAATTGTCAGAAGTTAGAATTTCTTTCAACATTATGAAGCCCTTTTTATATATTTTGATTCTGCATCAAAAGCTGAAAATATGTAGTCTTGAAGTCATTTCGAGAACTTGACGTTTTAAGTTTATGTTTCCAAATTCAAACGGTTGTGTATTCGCCAATAATTGTCAGAAGTTAGAATTGCTTTCAACATTATGAAGCCCTTTTTATATATTTTGATTCTGCATCAAAAGCTGAAAATATGTAGTCTCGAAGTCATTTCGAGAAATTGACGTTTTAAGTTTCTGTTTCCAAATTCAAACGGATGTATCTTCGCCAATAATTGTCAGAAGTTAGAATTTCTTTCAACATTATGAAGCCCTTTTTATATATTTTGATTCTGCATCAAAAGCTGAAAATATGTAGTCTCGAAGTCATTTCGAGAAATTGACGTTTTAAGTTTATGTTTTCAACTTCAAACGGATGTATATTCGCCAATAATTGTCAGAAGTTAGAATTTCGTTCAACATTATGAAGCCCTTTTTATATATTTTGATTCTGCATCAAAAGCTGAAAATATGTAGTCTTGAAGTCATTTCGAGAACTTGACGTTTTAAGTTTATGTTTCCAAATTCAAACGGTTGTGTATTCGCCAATAATTGTCAAAAGTTAGAATTTCTTTCAACATTATGAAGCCCTATTTATATATTTTGACTCTGCATCAAAAGCTGAAATTATGTAGTCTCGAAGTCATTTCGAGAAATTGACGTTTTAAGTTTCTGTTTCCAAATTCAAACGGATGTATCTTCGCCAATAATTGTCAGAAGTTAGAATTTCTTTCAACATTATGAAGCCCTTTTTATATATTTTGATTCTGCATCAAAAGCTGAAAATATGTAGTCTCGAAGTCATTTCGAGAAATTGACGTTTTAAGTTTCTGTTTCCAAATTCAAACGGATGTATCTTCGCCAATAATTGTCAGAAGTTAGAATTTCTTTCAACATTATGAAGCCCTTTTTATATATTTTGAATCTGCATCAAAAGCTGAAAATATGTAGTCTTGAAGTCATTTCGAGAACTTGACGTTTTAAGTTTCTGTTTCCAAATTCAAACGGTTGTGTATTCGCCAATAATTGTCAGAAGTTAGAATTTCTTTCAACATTATGAAGCCTTTTTTTATATATTTTGACTCTGCATCAAAAGCTGAAAATATGTAGTCGCAAAGTCATTTCGAGAAATTGACGTTTTAAGTTTCTGTTTCCAAATTCAAACGGATGTATCTTCGCCAATAATTGTCAGAAGTTAGAATTTCTTTCAACATTATGAAGCCCTTTTTATATATTTTGACTCTGCATCAAAAGCTGAAAATATGTAGTCTCGAAGTCATTTCGAGAAATTGACGTTTTAAGTTTCTGTTTCCAAATTCAAACGGATGTATCTTCGCCAATAATTGTCAGAAGTTAGAATTTCTTTCAACATTATGAAGCCCTTTTTATATATTTTGATTCTGCATCAAAAGCTGAAAATATGTAGTCTCGAAGTCATTTCGAGAAATTGACGTTTTAAGTTTCTGTTTCCAAATTCAAACGGATGTATCTTCGCCAATAATTGTCAGAAGTTAGAATTTCTTTCAACATTATGAAGCCCTTTTTATATATTTTGATTCTGCATCAAAAAGCTGAAAATATGTAGTCTTGAAGTCATTTCGAGAACTTGACGTTTTAAGTTTCTGTTTCCAAATTCAAACGGTTGTATCTTCGCCAATAATTGTCAGAAGTTAGAATTTCTTTCAACATTATGAAGCCCTTTTTATATATTTTGATTCTGCATCAAAAGCTGAAAATATGTAGTCTCGAAGTCATTTCGAGAAATTGACGTTTTAAGTTTCTGTTTCCAAATTCAAACGGATGTATCTTCGCCAATAATTGTCAGAAGTTAGAATTTCTTTCAACATTATGAAGCCCTTTTTATATATTTTGACTCTGCATCAAAAGCTGAAAATATGTAGTCTCGAAGTCATTTCGAGAAATTGACGTTTTAAGTTTCTGTTTCCAAATTCCAACGGATGTATCTTCGCCAATAATTGTCAGAAGTTAGAATTTCTTTTCAACATTATGAAGCCCTTTTTATATATTTTGATTCTGCATCAAAAGCTGAAAATATGTAGTCTTGAAGTCATTTCGAGAACTTGACGTTTTAAGTTTATGTTTCCAAATTCAAACGGTTGTGTATTCGCCAATAATTGTCAAAAGTTAGAATTTCTTTCAACATTATGAAGCCCTTTTTATATATTTTGACTCTGCATCAAAAGCGGAAAATATGTAGTCTCAAAGTCATTTCGAGAAATTGACGTTTTAAGTTTCTGTTTCCAAATTCAAACGGATGTATCTTCGCCAATAATTGTCAGAAGTTAGAATTTCTTTCAACATTATGAAGCCCTTTTTATAAATTTTGATTCTGCATCAAAAGCTGAAAATATGTAGTCTCGAAGTCATTTCGAGAAATTGACGTTTTAAGTTTCTGTTTCCAAATTCAAACGGATGTATCTTCGCCAATAATTGTTAGAAGTTAGAATTTCTTTCAACATTATGAAGCCCTTTTTATATATTTTGACTCTGCATCAAAAACTGAAAATATGTAGTCTCGAAGTCATTTCGAGAAATTGACGTTTTAAGTTTCTGTTTCCAAATTCAAACGGATGTATCTTCGCCAATAATTGTCAGAAGTTAGAATTTCTTTCAACATTATGAAGCCCTTTCTATATATATTTTGACTCTGCATCAAAAGCGGAAAATATGTAGTCTCGAAGTCATTTCGAGAAATTGACGTTTTAAGTTTCTGTTTCCAAATTCAAACGGATGTATCTTCGCCAATAACTGTCAGAAGTTAGAATTTGTTTCAACATTGTGAAGCCCTTTTTACATATTTTGACTCTGCATCAAAAGCTGAAAATATGTAGTCTCGAAGACATTTCGAGATATTGACGTTTTAAGTTTCTGTTTCCAAATTCAAACGGATGTATCTTCGCCAATAATTGTCAGAAGTTAGAATTTCTTTCAACATTATGAAGCCCTTTTTATATATTTTGACTCTGCATCAAAAGCTGAAAATATGTAGTCTCGAAGTCATTTCGAGAAATTGACGTTTTAAGTTTCTGTTTCCAAATTCAAACGGATGTATCTTCGCCAATAATTGTCAGAAGTTAGAATTGCTTTCAACATTATAAAGCCCTTTTTATATATTTTGATTCTGCATCAAAAGCTGAAAATATGTAGTCTCTTCGTCAAAAATTTATAATTGAAATGGGGCAATTTTAGACGAAGATATGGCCATTTATTTCAAGGTTGACCCTATTTAATGTTTGGCTTATATTTTCTATTAATCGAAGAATATCCCTTAATATCTTTCTTAGATGAGTCGGAAGTCAAATTATTTTAATGCAGTTTTGTTCCAAAGATCAAGTGAATTCTAAAAACACCTTTATAATTGAAATGGGGCAATTTTTGACGAAGATATGGCCATTTATTTCAAGGTAGACCCTATTTAATGCTTTCCATATATTTTCTATTTATCGAAGAATATCCCTTAATATCTTTCTTAGATGAGTCGGAAGTCAAATTATTTTAATGCAGTTTTGTTCCAAAGATCGAGTGAATTCTAAAAACACCTTTATAATTGAAATGGGGCAATTTTAGACGAAGATATGGCCATTTATTTCAAGGTTGACCCTATTTAATGTTTGGCTTATATTTTCTATTAATCGAAGAATATCCCTTAATATCTTTCTTAGATGAGTCGGAAGTCAAATTATTTTAATGCAGTTTTGTTCCAAAGATCGAGTGAATTCTAAAAACACCTTTATAATTGAAATGGGGCAATTTTAGAAGAAGATATGGCCATTTATTTCAAGGTTGACCCTATTTACTGCTTTCCTTATATTTTCTATTTATCGAAGAATATCCCTTAATATCTTTCTTAGATGGGTCGGAAGTCAAATTATTTTAATGCAGTTTTGTTTCAAAGATCGAGCGAATTCTAAAAACACCTTTATAATTGAAATGGGGCAATTTTTGACGAAGATATGGCCATTTATTTCAAGGTAGACCCTATTTAATGCTTTCCATATATTTTCTATTTATCGAAGAATATCCCTTAATATCTTTCTTCGATGAGTCGGAAGTCAAATTATTTTAATGCAGTTTTGTTCCAAAGATCGAGTGAATTCTAAAACCACCTTTATAATTGAAATGGGGCAATTTTTGACGAAGATATGGCCATTTATTTCAAGGTAGACCCTATTTAATGCTTTCCATGTATTTTCTATTTATCGAAGAATATCCCATAACATCTTTCTTAGATGAGTCGGAAGTCAAATTATTTTAATGCAGTTTTGTTCCAAAGATCGAGCGAATTCTAAAAACACCTTTATAATTGAAATGGGGCAATCTTATACGAAGATATCGCCATTTATTTCAAGGTAGACCCTATTTAATGCTTTCCATATATTTTCTGTTGATCAAAGAATATCCCTTAATATCTTTCTTAGATGAGTCGGAAGTCAAATTCTTTTAATGCAATTTTGTTCCAAAGATCAAGTGAAAGCTAAAAGCACCTTTATAATTGAAATGGGGCAATTTTTGACGAAGATATGGCCATTTATTTCAAGGTAGACCCTATTTAATGCTTTCCATATATTTTCCATTTATCGAAGAATATCCCTTAATATCTTTCTTAGATGAGTCGGAAGTCAAATTATTTTAATGCAGTTTTGTTCCAAAGATTAAGTGAATTCTAAAAACACCTTTATAATTGAAATGGGGCAATTTTAGACGAAGATATGGCCATTTATTTCAAGGTAGACCCTATTTAATGCTTTCCATATATTTTCTGTTGATCAAAGAATATCCCTTAATATCTTTCTTAGATGAGTCGGAAGTCAAAATATTTTAATGCAGTTTTGTTCCAAAGATCGAGTGAATTCTAAAAACACCTTTATAATTGAAATGGGGCAATTTTAGACGAAGATATGGCCATTTATTTCAAGGTTGACCCTATTTAATGTTTGGCTTATATTTTCTATTATTCGAAGAATATCCCTTAATATCTTTCTTAGATGAGTAGGAAGTCAAATTATTTTAATGCAGTTTTGTTTCAAAGATCGAGTGAATTCTAAAAACGCCTTTATAATTGAAATGGGGCAATTTTAGACGAAGATATGGCCATTTATTTCAAGGTTGACCCTATTTAATGCTTTCCATATATTTTCTGTTGATCAAAGAATATCCCTTAATATCTTTCTTAGATGAGTCGGAAGTCAAATTATTTTAATGCAGTTTTGTTCCAAAGATCGAGTGAATTCTAAAAACACCTTTATAGTTGAAATGGGGCAATTTTTGACGAAGATATGGCCATTTATTTCAAGGTTGACCCAATTTAATGTTTGACTTATATTTTCTATTTATCGAAGAATATCCCTTAATATCTTTCTTAAATGAGTCGGAAGTCAAATTATTTTAATGCAGTTTTGTCCCAAAGATCAAGTGAATTCTAAAAACACCTTTATAATTGAAATGGGGCAATTTTTGACGAAGATATGGCCATTTATTTCAAGGTAGTCCCTATTTAATGCTTTCCATATATTTTCTATTTATCGAAGAACATCCCTTAATATCTTTCTTAGATGAGTCGAAAATCAATTTTATTTAATGCAGTTTTGTTCCAAAGATCGAGTGAATTCTAAAAACACCTTTATAATTGAAATGGGGCAATTTTTGACGAAGATATGGCCATTTATTTCAAGGTTGACCCTATTTACTGCTTTCCTTATATTTTCTATTTAGCGAAGAATATCCCTTAATATCTTTCTTAGATGAGTCGGAAGTCAAATTATTTTAATGCAGTTTTATTCCAAAATCGAGTGAATTCTAAAAACACCTTTATAATTGAAATGGGGCAATTTTTGACGAAGATATGGCCATTTATTTCAAGGTAGACCCTATTTAATGCTTTCCATGTATTTTCTATTTATCGAAGAATATCCCATAACATCTTTCTTAGATGAGTCGGAAGTCAAATTATTTTAATGCAGTTTTGTTCCAAAGATCGAGCGAATTCTAAAACCACCTTTATAATTGAAATGGGGCAATCTTATACGAAGATATCGCCATTTATTTCAAGGTAGACCCTATTTAATGCTTTCCATATATTTTCTGTTGATCAAAGAATATCCCTTAATATCTTTCTTAGATGAGTCGGAAGTCAAATTCTTTTAATGCAATTTTGTTCCAAAGATCAAGTGAAAGCTAAAAAGCACCTTTATAATTGAAATGGGGCAATTTTTGACGAAGATATGGCCATTTATTTCAAGGTAGACCCTATTTAATGCTTTCCATATATTTTCCATTTATCGAAGAATATCCCTTAATATCTTTCTTAGATGAGTCGGAAGTCAAATTATTTTAATGCAGTTTTGTTCCAAAGATTAAGTGAATTCTAAAAACACCTTTATAATTGAAATGGGGCAATTTTAGACGAAGATATGGCCATTTATTTCAAGGTAGACCCTATTTAATGCTTTCCATATATTTTGTGTTGATCAAAGAGTATCCCTTAATATCTTTCTTAGATGAGTCGGAAGTCAAATTATTTTAATGCAGTTTTGTTCCAAAGATCGAGTGAATTCTAAAAACACCTTTATAATTGAAATATGGCAATTTTTGACGAAGATATGGCCATTTATTTCAAGGTTGACCCTATTTACTGCTTTCCTTATATTTTCTATTTATCGAAGAATATCCCTTAATATCTTTCTTAGATGAGTCGGAAGTCAAATTATTTTAATGCAGTTTTGTTCCAAAATCGAGTGAATTCTAAAAACACCTTTATAATTGAAATGGGGCAATTTTAGAAGAAGATATGGCCATTTATTTCAAGGTTGACCCTATTTACTGCTTTCCTTATATTTTCTATTTATCGAAGAATATCCCTTAATATCTTTCTTAGATGAGACGGAAGTCAAATTATTTTAATGCAGTTTTGTTTCAAAGATCGAGCGAATTCTAAAAACACCTTTATAATTGAAATGGGGCAATTTTTGACGAAGATATGGCCACTTATTTCAAGGTAGACCCTATTTAATGCTTTCCATATATTTGATATTTATCGAAGAAATATCCCCTTAATATCTTTCTTAGATGAGTCGGAAGTCAAATTATTTTAATGCAGTTTTGTTCCAAAGAACGAGTGAATTCTAAAACCACCTTTATAATTGAAATGGGGCAATTTTTGACGAAGATATGGCCATTTATTTCAAGGTAGACCCTATTTAATGCTTTCCATGTATTTTCTATTTATCGAAGAATATCCCATAACATCTTTCTTAGATGAGTCGGAGGTCAAATTATTTTAATGCAGTTTTGTTCCAAAGATCGAGGAATTCTAAAAACACCTTTATAATTGAAATGGGGCAATCTTATACGAAGATATCGCCATTTATTTCAAGGTAGACCCTATTTAATGCTTTCCATATATTTTCTGTTGATCAAAGAATATCCCTTAATATCTTTCTTAGATGATTCGGAAGTCAAATTCTTTTAATGCAATTTTGTTCCAAAGATTAAGTGAATTCTAAAAACACCTTTATAATTGAAATGGGGCAATTTTAGACGAAGATATGGCCCATTTATTTCAAGGTAGACCCTATTTAATGCTTTCCCATATATTTTCTGTTGATCAAAAGAATATCCCTTAATATCTTTCTTAGATGAGTCGGAAGTCAAATTATTTTAATGCAGTTTTGTTCCAAAGATCGAGTGAATTCTAAAAACACCTTTATAGTTAAAATGGGGCAATTTTTGACGAAGATATGGCCATTTATTTCAAGGTTGACCCTATTTAATGTTTGGCTTATATTTTCTATTAATCGAAGAATATCCCTTAATATCTTTCTTAGATGAGTCGGAAGTCAAATTATTTTGATGCAGTTTTGTTCCAAAGATCGAGTGAATTTTAAAAACACCTTTATAATTGAAATGGGGCAATTTTAGACGAAGATATGGCCATTTATTTCAAGGTAGACCCTATTTAATGCTTTCCTTATATTTTCTATTTATCGAAGAATATCCCTTAATATCTTTCTTAGATGAGTCGGAAGTCAAATTATTTTAATGCAGTTTTGTTCCAAAATCGAGTGAATTCTAAAAACACCTTTATAATTGAAATGGGGCAATTTTAGAAGAAGATATGGCCATTTATTTCAAGGTTGACCCTATTTACTGCTTTCCTTATATTTTCTATTTATCGAAGAATATCCCTTAATATCTTTCTTAGATGAGACGGAAGTCAAATTATTTTAATGCAGTTTTGTTTCAAAGATCGAGCGAATTCTAAAAACACCTTTATAATTGAAATGGGGCAATTTTTGACGAAGATATGGCCACTTATTTCAGGTTAGACCCTATTTAATGCTTTTCATATATTTTCTATTTATCGAAGAATATCCCTTAATATCTTTCTTAGATGAGTCGGAAGTCAAATTATTTTAATGCAGTTTTGTTCCAAAGATCAAGTGAATTCTAAAACCACCTTTATAATTGAAATGGGGCAATTTTTGACGAAGATATGGCCATTTATTTCAAGGTAGACCCTATTTAATGCTTTCCATGTATTTTCTATTTATCGAAGAATATCCCATAACATCTTTCTTAGATGAGTCGGAAGTCAAATTATTTTAATGCAGTTTTGTTCCAAAGATCGAGCGAATTCTAAAAACACCTTTATAATTGAAATGGGGCAATCTTATACGAAGATATCGCCATTTATTTCAAGGTAGACCCTATTTAATGCTTTCCATATATTTTCTGTTGATCAAAGAATATCCCTTAATATCTTTCTTAGATGAGTCGGAAGTCAAATTCTTTTAATGCAATTTTGTTCCAAAGATCAAGTGAAAGCTAAAAGCACCTTTTATAATTGAAATGGGGCAATTTTTTGACGAAGATATGGCCATTTATTTCAAGGTAGACCCTATTTAATGCTTTTCCATATATTTTCCATTTATCGAAGAATATCCCTTAATATCTTTCTTAGATGAGTCGGAAGGTCAAATTATTTTTAATGCAGTTTTGTTCCAAAGATTAAGTGAATTTCTAAAAACCACCTTTTATAATTGAAATTGGGGCAATTTTTAGACGAAGATATAGGCCCATTCTAATTTCCAAGGTAAGACCCTATTTAATGCCTTTCCATATTATTTTTCTGTTGAATCAAAGAATATCCCTTAATATCTTTCTTAGATAGTCGGAAGGTCAAAATCTTTTAATGCAGTTTTGTTTCAAAGATCGAGTGAATTCTAAAAACACCCTTTATAATTGAAATGGGGCAATTTTTGACGAAGATATGGCCATTTATTTCAAGGTTGACCCTATTTAATGTTTGGCTTATATTTTCTATTAATCGAAGAATATCCCTTAATATCTTTCTTAGATGAGTCGGAAGTCAAATTATTTTGATGCAGTTTTGTTCCAAAGATCGAGTGAATTTTAAAAACACCTTTATAATTGAAATGGGGCAATTTTAGACGAAGATATGGCCATTTATTTCAAGGTAGACCCTATTTAATGCTTTCCATATATTTTCTGTTGATCAAAGAATATCCCTTAATATCTTTCTTAGATGAGTCGGAAGTCAAATTATTTTAATGCAGTTTTGTTCCAAAGATTGAGTGAATTCTAAAAACACCTTTATAATTGAAATATGGCAATTTTTGACGAAGATATGGCCATTTATTTCAAGGTTGACCCTATTTAATGCTTTCCTTATATTTTCTATTTATCGAAGAATATCCCTTAATATCTTTCTTAGATGAGTCGGAAGTCAAATTATTTTAATGCAGTTTTGTTCCAAAATCGAGTGAATTCTAAAAACACCTTTATAATTGAAATGGGGCAATTTTAGAAGAAGATATGGCC
>NW_025063740.1:0-19028 GCF_018153295.1 Drosophila grimshawi | reverse complement strand
TAAGCGAATTCTAAAAACACCTTTATAATTGAAGTGGGGCAATTTTTGACGAAGATATGGCCATTTATTTCAAGGTAGACCCTATTTAATGCTTTCCATATATTTTCTATTTATCGAAGAATATCCCTTAATATCTTTCTTAGATGAGTCGGAAGTCAAATTATTTTTAATGCAGTTTTGTTCCAAAGATCAAGCGAATTCTAAAAACACCTTTATAATTGAAATTGGGCAATTTTAGATGAAGATATGGCCATTTATTTCAAGGTAGACCCTATTTAATGCTTTCCATATATTTTCTATTTATCGAAGAATATCCCTTTAATATCTTTCTTTGATGGGTCGGAAGTCAAATTATTTTAATGCAGTTCTGTTTCAAAGATTAAGCGAATTCTAAAAACACCTTTATAATTGAAGTGGGGCAATTTTGACGAAGATATGGCCATTTATTTCAAGGTAGACCCTATTTAATGCTTTCAATATATTTTCTATTTATCGAATATCCCTTAATATCTTTCTTAGATGAGTCGGATGTCAAATTATTTTAATGCAGTTTTGTTCCAAAGATCGAGTGAATTCTAAAAACACCTTTATAATTGAAATGGGGCAATTTTTGACGAAGATATGGCCATTTATTTCAAGGTAGACCCTATTTAATGCTTTCCATATATTTTCTATTTATCGAAGAATACCCCTTAATATCTTTCTTAGATGAGTCGGAAGTCAAATTATTTTAATGCAGTTTGTTTTCAAAGATCAAGCGAATTCTAAAAAACACCTTTATAATTGAAATGGGGCAATTTTTGACGAAGATATGGCTATTTATTTCAAGGTAGACCCTATTTAATGCTTTCCATATATTTTCTATTTATCGAAGAATATCCCTTAATATCTTTTTCAGATGAGTCGAAAGTCAAATTATTTTAATGCAATTTTGTTTCAAAGATTAAGCGAATTCTAAAAACACCTTTATAATTGAAGTGGGGCAATTTTTGACGAAGATATGGCCATTTATTTCAAGGTAGACCCTATTTAATGCTTTCCATATATTTTCTATTTATCGAAGAATATCCCTTAATATCTTTCTTAGATGAGTCGGAAGTCAAATTATTTTAATGCAGTTTTGTTCCAAAGATCAAGCGAATTCTAAAAACACCTTTATAATTGAAGTGGGGCAATTTTTGACGAAGATATGGCCATTTATTTCAAGGTAGACCCTATTTAATGCTTTCCATATATTTTCTATTTATCAAAGAATATCCCTTAATATCTTTCTTAGATGAGTCGGAAGTCAAATTATTTTAATGCAGTTTTGTTCCAAAGATCAAGCGAATTCTAAAAAACACCTTTATAATTGAAATTGGGCAATTTTAGATGAAGATATGGCCATTTATTTCAAGGTAGACCCTATTTAATGCTTTCCATATATTTTCTATTTATCGAAGATATCCCTTAATATCTTTCTTAGACGGTACGAGAAGTCAAATTATTTTAATGCAGTTTTGTTTCAAAACTTAACGCGAAGTTCTAAAAACACCTTTATAATTGAAGTGGGGCAATTTTTGACGAAGATATGGCCATTTATTTCAAGGTAGACCCTATTTAATGCTTTCAATATATTTTCTATTTATCGAATATCCCTTAATATCTTTCTTAGATGAGTCGGATGTCAAATTATTTTAATGCAGTTTTGTTCCAAAGATCGAGTGAATTCTAAAAACACCTTTATAATTGAAATGGGGCAATTTTTGACGAAGATATGGCCATTTATTTCAAGGTAGACCCTATTTAATGCTTTCCATATATTTTCTATTTATTGAAGAATACCCCTTAATATCTTTCTTAGATGAGTCGGAAGTCAAATTATTCTAATGCAGTTTGTTTTCAAAGATCAAGCGAATTCTAAAAACACCTTTATAATTGAAATGGGGCAATTTTTGACGAAGATATGGCCATTTATTTCAAGGTAGACCCTATTTAATGCTTTCCATATATTTTCTATTTATCGAAGAATATCCCTTAATATCTTTTTTCAGATGAGTCGGAAGTCAAATTATTTTAATGCAATTTTGTTTCAAAGATTAAGCGAATTCTAAAAACACCTTTATAATTGAAGTGGGGCAATTTTTGACGAAGATATGGCCATTTATTTCAAGGTAGACCCTATTTAATGCTTTCCATATATTTTCTATTTATCGAAGAATATCCCTTAATATCTTTCTTAGATGAGTCGGAAGTCAAATTATTTTAATGCAGTTTTGTTCCAAAGATCAAGCGAATTCTAAAAACACCTTTATAATTGAAATTGGGCAATTTTAGATGAAGATATGGCCATTTATTTCAAGGTAGACCCTATTTAATGCTTTCCATATATTTTCTATTTATCGAAGAATATCCCTTAATATCTTTCTTTGATGGGTCGGAAGTCAAATTATTTTAATGCAGTTCTGTTTCAAAGATTAAGCGAATTCTAAAAACACCTTTATAATTGAAGTGGGGCAATTTTTGACGAAGATATGGCCATTTATTTCAAGGTAGACCCTATTTAATGCTTTCAATATATTTTCTATTTATCGAATATCCCTTAATATCTTTCTTAGATGAGTCGGATGTCAAATTATTTTAATGCAGTTTTGTTCCAAAGATCGAGTGAATTCTAAAAACACCTTTATAATTGAAATGGGGCAATTTTTGACGAAGATATGGCCATTTATTTCAAGGTAGACCCTATTTAATGCTTTCCATATATTTTCTATTTATCGAAGAATACCCCTTAATATCTTTCTTAGATGAGTCGGAAGTCAAATTATTTTAATGCAGTTTGTTTTCAAAGATCAAGCGAATTCTAAAAACACCTTTATAATTGAAATGGGGCAATTTTTGACGAAGATATGGCTATTTATTTCAAGGTAGACCCTATTTAATGCTTTCCATATATTTTCTATTTATCGAAGAATATCCCTTAATATCTTTTTCAGATGAGTCGAAAGTCAAATTATTTTAATGCAATTTTGTTCCAAAGATTAAGCGAATTCTAAAAACACCTTTATAATTGAAGTGGGGCAATTTTTGACGAAGATATGGCCATTTATTTCAAGGTAGACCCTATTTAATGCTTTCCATATATTTTCTATTTATCGAAGAATATCCCTTAATATCTTTCTTAGATGAGTCGGAAGTCAAATTATTTTAATGCAGTTTTGTTCCAAAGATCAAGCGAATTCTAAAAACACCTTTATAATTGAAATTGGGCAATTTTAGATGAAGATATGGCCATTTATTTCAAGGTAGACCCTATTTAATGCTTTCCATATATTTTCTATTTATCGAAGAATATCCCTTAATATCTTTCTTAGATGAGTCGGAAGTCAAATTATTTTAATGCAGTTTTGTTTCAAAGATCGAGTGAATTCTAAAAACTCCTTTATAATTGAAATGGGGCAATTTTTGACGAAGATATGGCCATTTATTTCAAGGTAGACACTATTTAATGCTCTCCATATATTTTCTATTTATCGTAGAATATCCCTTAATATCTTTCTTAGATGAGTCGGAAGTCAAATTATTTTAATGCAGTTTTGTTTCAAAGATTAAGCGAATTCTAAAAATACCTTTATAATTGAAGTGGGGCAATTTTTGACGAAGATATGGCCATTTATTTCAAGGTAGACCCTATTTAATGCTTTCCATATATTTTCTATTTATCAAAGAATTTCCCTTAATATCTTTCTTAGATGAGTCGGAAGTCAAATTATTTTAATGCAGTTTTGTTCCAAAGATCAAGCGAATTCTAAAAACACCTTTATAATTGAAATTGGGCAATTTTAGATGAAGATATGGCCATTTATTTCAAGGTAGACCCTATTTAATGCTTTCCATATATTTTCTATTTATCGAAGAATATCCCTTAATATCTTTCTTAGATGGGTCGGAAGTCAAATTATTTTAATGCAGTTTTGTTTCAAAGATCGAGTGAATTCTAAAAACACCTTTATAATTGAAATGGGGCAATTTTTGACGAAGATATGGCCATTTATTTCAAGGTAGACCCTATTTAATGCTTTCCATATATTTTCTATTTATCAAAGAATATCCCTTAATATCTTTCTTAGATGAGTCGGAAGTCAAATTATTTTAATGCAGTTTTGTTCCAAAGATCAAGCGAATTCTAAAAACACCTTTATAATTGAAATTGGGCAATTTTAGATGAAGATATGGCCATTTATTTCAAGGTAGACCCTATTTAATGCTTTCCATATATTTTCTATTTATCGAAGAATATCCCTTAATATCTTTCTTAGATGGGTCGGAAGTCAAATTATTTTAATGCAGTTTTGTTTCAAAGATCAAGCGAATTCTAAAAACACCTTTATAATTGAAGTGGGGCAATTTTTGACGAAGATATGGCCATTTATTTCAAGGTAGACCCTATTTAATGCTTTCAATATATTTTCTATTTATCGAATATCCCTTAATATCTTTCTTAGATGAGTCGGATGTCAAATTATTTTAATGCAGTTTTGTTCTAAAGATCGAGTGAATTCTAAAAACACCTTTATAATTGAAATGGGGCAATTTTTGACGAAGATATGGCCATTTATTTCAAGGTAGACCCTATTTAATGCTTTCCATATATTTTCTATTTATCGAAGAATACCCCTTAATATCTTTCTTAGATGAGTCGGAAGTCAAATTATTTTAATGCAGTTTGTTTTCAAAGATCAAGCGAATTCTAAAAACACCTTTATAATTGAAATGGGGCAATTTTTGACGAAGATTTGGCTATTTATTTCAAGGTAGACACTATTTAATGCTTTCCATATATTTTCTATTTATCGAAGAATATCCCTTAATATCTTTTTCAGATGAGTCGGAAGTCAAATTATTTTAAAGCAATTTTGTTTCAAAGATTAAGCGAATTCTAAAAACACCTTTATAATTGAAGTGGGGCAATTTTTGACGAAGATATGGCCATTTATTTCAAGGTAGACCCTATTTAATGCTTTCCATATATTTTCTATTTATCGAAGAATATCCCTTAATATCTTTCTTAGATGAGTCGGAAGTCAAATTATTTTAATGCAGTTTTGTTCCAAAGATCAAGCGAATTCTAAAAAACACCTTTATAATTGAAATTGGGCAATTTTAGATGAAGATATGGCCATTTATTTCAAGGTAGACCCTATTTAATGCTTTCCATATATTTTCTATTTATCGAAGAATATCCCTTAATATCTTTCTTAGATGGGTCGGAAGTCAAATTATTTTAATGCAGTTCTGTTTCAAAGATTAAGCGAATTCTAAAAACACCTTTATAATTGAAGTGGGGCAATTTTTGACGAAGATATGGCCATTTATTTCAAGGTAGACCCTATTTAATGCTTTCAATATATTTTCTATTTATCGAATATCCCTTAATATCTTTCTTAGATGAGTCGGATGTCAAATTATTTTAATGCAGTTTTGTTCCAAAGATCGAGTGAATTCTAAAAACACCTTTATAATTGAAATGGGGCAATTTTTGACGAAGATATGGCCATTTATTTCAAGGTAGACCCTATTTAATGCTTTCCATATATTTTCTATTTATCGAAGAATACCCCTTAATATCTTTCTTAGATGAGTCGGAAGTCAAATTATTTTAATGCAGTTTGTTTATAAAGATCAAGTGAATTCTAAAAACACCTTTATAATTGAAATGGGGCAATTTTTGACGAAGATATGGCTATTTATTTCAAGGTAGACCCTATTTAATGCTTTCCATATATTTTCTATTTATCGAAGAATATCCCTTAATATCTTTTTCAGATGAGTCGAAAGTCAAATTATTTTAATGCAATTTTGTTTCAAAGATTAAGCGAATTCTAAAAACACCTTTATAATTGAAGTGGGGCAATTTTTGACGAAGATATGGCTATTTATTTCAAGGTAGACCCTATTTAATGCTTTCCATATATTTTCTATTTATCGAAGAATATCCCTTAATATCTTTCTTAGATGAGTCGGAAGTCAAATTATTTTAATGCAGTTTTGTTCCAAAGATCAAGCGAATTCTAAAAACACCTTTATAATTGAAATTGGGCAATTTTAGATGAAGATATGGCCATTTATTTCAAGGTAGACCCTATTTAATGCTTTCCATATATTTTCTATTTATCGAATATCCCTTAATATCTTTCTTAGATGGGTCGGAAGTCAAATTATTTTAATGCAGTTTTGTTTCAAAGATTAAGCGAATTCTAAAAACACCTTTATAATTGAAATGGGGCAATTTTTGACGAAGATATGGCCATTTATTTCAAGGTAGACCCTATTTAATGCTTTCAATATATTTTCTATTTATCGAAGATATCCCTTAATATCTTTCTTAGATGAGTCGGATGTCAAATTATTTTAATGCAGTTTTGTTCCAAAGATCGAGTGAATTCTAAAAACACCTTTATAATTGAAATGGGGCAATTTTTGACGAAGATATGGCCATTTATTTCAAGGTAGACCCTATTTAATGCTTTCCATATATTTTCTATTTATCGAAGAATATCCCTTAATATCTTTCTTAGATGAGTCGGAAGTCAAATTATTTTAATGCAGTTTGTTTTCAAAGATCAAGCGAATTCTAAAAACACCTTTATAATTGAAATGGGGCAATTTTTGACGAAGATATGGCCATTTATTTCAAGGTAGACCCTATTTAATGCTTTCCATATATTTTCTATTTATCGAAGAATATCCCTTAATATCTTTTTCAGATGAGTCGGAATTCAAATTATTTTAATGCAATTTTGTTTCAAAGATTAAGCGAATTCTAAAAACACCTTTATAATTGAAGTGGGGCAATTTTTGACGAAGATATGGCCATTTATTTCAAGGTAGACCCTATTTAATGCTTTCCATATATTTTCTATTTATCGAAGAATATCCCTTAATATCTTTCTTAGATGAGTCGGAAGTCAAATTATTTTAATGCAGTTTTGTTTCAAAGATTAAGCGAATTCTAAAAACACCTTTATAATTAAAGTGGGGCAATTTTAGATGAAGATATGGCCATTTATTTCAAGGTAGACCCTATTTAATGATTTCCATATATTTTTTATTTGTCGAAGAATATCCCTTAATATCTTTCTTAGATGGGTCGGAAGTCAAATTATTTTAATGCAGTTTTGTTTCAAAGATTAAGCGAATTCTAAAAACACCTTTATAATTGAAGTGGGGCAATTTTTGACGAAGATATGGCCATTTATTTCAAGGTAGACCCTATTTAATGCTTTCAATATATTTTCTATTTATCGAATATCCCTTAATATCTTTTTTAGATGAGTCGGATGTCAAATTATTTTAATGCAGTTTTGTTCCAAAGATCGAGTGAATTCTAAAAACACCTTTATAATTGAAATGGGGCAATTTTTGACGAAGATATGGCCATTTATTTCAAGGTAGACCCTATTTAATGCTTTCCATATATTTTCTATTTATCGAAGAATATCCCTTAATATCTTTCTTAGATGAGTCGGAAGTCAAATTATTTTAATGCAGTTTGTTTTCAAAGATCAAGCGAATTCTAAAAACACCTTTATAATTGAAATGGGGCAATTTTTGACACATATATGGCTATTTATTTCAAGGTAGACCCTATTTAATGATTTCCATATATTTTCTATTTATCGAAGAATATCCCTTAATATCTTTTTCAGATGAGTCGGAAGTCAAATTATTTTAATGCAGTTTTGTTTCAAAGATTAAGCGAATTCTAAAAACACCTTTATAATTGAAGTGGGGCAATTTTTGACGAAGATATGGCCATTTATTTCAAGGTAGACCCTATTTAATGCTTTCCATATATTTTCTATTTATCGAAGAATATCCCTTAATATCTTTCTTAGATGAGTCGGAAGTCCAATTATTTTAATGCAGTTTTGTTTCAAAGATTAAGCGAATTCTAAAAACACCTTTATAATTGAAGTGGGCCAATTTTTGACGAAGATATGGCCATTTATTTCAAGGTAGACCCTATTTAATGCTTTCCATATATTTTCTATTTATCGAAGAATATCCCTTAATATCTTTCTTAGATGAGTCGGAAGTCAAATTATTTTAATGCAGTTTTGTTCCAAAGATTGAGCGAATTCTAAAAACACCTTTATAATTGAAATGGGGCAATTTTTGACGAAGATATGGCCATTTATTTCAAGGTAGACCCTATTTAATGCTTTCCATATATTTTCTATTTATCGAAGAATATCCCTTAATATCTTTCTTAGATGAGTCGGAAGTCAAATTATTTTAATGCAGTTTTGTTTCAAAGATTACGCGAATTCTAAAAACACCTTTATAATTGAAGTGGGGCAATTTTTGACGAAGATATGGCTATTTATTTCAAGGTAGACCCTATTTAATGCTTTCCATATATTTTCTATTTATCGAATATCCCTTAATATCTTTCTTAGATGAGTCGGAAGTCAAATTATTTTAATGCAGTTTTCTTCCAAAGATCGAGTGAATTCTAAAAAACACCTTTATAATTGAAATGGGGCAATTTTTGACGAAGATATGGCCATTTATTTCAAGGAAGACCCTATTTAATGCTTTCCATATATTTTCTATTTATCGAAGAATATCCCTTAATATCTTTCTTAGATGAGTCGGAAGTCAAATTATTTTAATGCAGTTTTGTTCCAAAGATCGAGTGAATTCTAAAAACACCTTTATAATTGAAATGGGGCAATTTTTGACGAAGATATGGCCATTTATTTCAAGGTAGACCCTATTTAATGCTTTCAATATATTTTCTATTTATCGAATATCCCTTAATATCTTTCTTAGATGAGTCGGAAGTCAAATTATTTTAATGCAGTTTTGTTCCAAAGATCGAGTGAATTCTAAAAAACACCTTTATAATTGAAATGGGGCAATTTTTGACGAAGATATGGCCATTTATTTCAAGGTAGACCCTATTTAATGCTTTCCATATATTTTCTATTTATCAAAGAATATCCCTTAATATCTTTCTTAGATGAGTCGGAAGTCAAATTATTTTAATGCAGTTTTGTTCCAAAGATCAAGCGAATTCTAAAAAACACCTTTATAATTGAAATTGGGCAATTTTAGATGAAGATATGGCCATTTATTTCAAGGTAGACTCTATTTAATGATTTCCATATATTTTCTATTTGTCGAATAAAATCCCTTAATATCTTTCTTAGATGAGTCGGAAGTCAAATTATTTTAATGCAGTTTTGTTCCAAAGATCGAGTGAATTCTAAAAACACCTTTATAATTGAAATGGGGCAATTTTTGACGAAGATATGGCCATTTATTTCAAGGTAGACACTATTTAATGCTCTCCATATATTTTCTATTTATCGAAGAATATCCCTTAATATCTTTTTTAGATGAGTCGAAAGTCAAATTATTTTAATGCAGTTTTGTTCCAAAGATTAAGCGAATTCTAAAAACACCTTTATAATTGAAATGGGGCAATTTTTGACGAAGATATGGCTATTTATTTCAGGGTAGACCCTATTTAATGCTTTCCATATATTTTTCTATTTTATCGAAGAATATCCCCTTAATATCTTTTTTAGATGAGTCGGAAGTCAAATTATTTTAGTGCAGTTTTGTTTCAAAGATTAAGCGAATTCTAAAAACACATTTATAATTGAAGTGGGGCAATTTTTGACGAAGATATGACCATATATTTCAAGGTAGACCCTATTTAATGCTTTCCATATATTTTCTATTTATCGAATATCCCTTAATATCTTTCTTAGATGAGTCGGAAGTCAAATTATTTTAATGCAGTTTTCTTCCAAAGATCGAGTGAATTCTAAAAACACCTTTATAATTGAAATGGGGCAATTTTTGACGAAGATATGGCCATTTATTTCAAGGTAGACCCTATTTAATGCTTTCCATATATTTTCTATTTATCTATTTATCGAAGAATATCCCTAAATATCTTTGTTTGATGAGTCGGAAGTCAAATTATTTTAATGCAGTTTTGTTCCAAAGATCAAGCGAATTCTAAAAACACCTTTATAATTAAAATGGGGCAATTTTTGACGAAGATATGGCTATTTATTTCAAGGTAGACCCTATTTAATGCTTTCCATATATTTTCTATTTATCGAAGAATATCCCTTAATATCTTTCTTAGATGAGTCGGAAGTCAAATTATTTTAATGCAGTTTTGTTTCAAAGATTAAGCGAATTCTAAAAACACCTTTATAATTGAAGTGGGGCAATTTTTGACGAAGATATGGCCATTTATTTCAAGGTAGACACTATTTAATGCTTTCCATATATTTTCTAATTATCGAATATCCCTTAATATCTTTCTTAGATGAGTCGGATGTCAAATCATTTTAATGCAGTTTTGTTCCAAAGATCGAGTGAATTCTAAAAACACCTTTATAATTGAAATGGGGCAATTTTTGACGAAGATATGGCCATTTATTTCAAGGTAGACACTATTTAATGCTCTCCATATATTTTCTATTTATCGAAGAATATCCCTTAATATCTTTCTTAGATGAGTCGGAAGTCAAATTATTTTAATGCAGTTTTGTTCCAAAGATCGAGTGAATTCTAAAAACACCTTTATAATTGAAATGGGGCAATTTTTGACGAAGATATGGCCATTTATTTCAAGGTAGACCCTATTTAATGCTTTCCATATATTTTCTATTTGTCGAAGAAAATCCCTTAATATCTTTCTTAGATGAGTCGGAAGTTAAATTATTTTAATGCAGTTTTGTTCCAAAGATCGAGTGAATTCTAAAAACACCTTTATAATTGAAATGGGGCAATTTTTGACGAAGATATGGCCATTTATTTCAAGGCAGACCCTATTTAATGCTTTCAATATATTTTCTATTTATCGAATATCCCTTAATATCTTTCTTAGATGAGTCGGAAGTCAAATTATTTTAATGCAGTTTTGTTTCAAAGATCAAGTGAATTCTAAAAACACCTTTATAATTGAAATGGGGCAATTTTTGACGAAGATATGGCCATTTATTTCAAGGTAGACCCTATTTAATGCTTTCCATATATTTTCTATTTATCAAAGAATATCCCTTAATATCTTTCTTAGATGAGTCGGAAGTTAAATTATTTTAAATCAGTTTTGTTTCAAAGATCAAGCGAATTCTAAAAACACCTTTATAATTGAAGTGGGGCAATTTTTGACGAAGATATGGCCATTTATTTCAAGGTAGACCCTATTTAATGCTTTCCATATATTTTCTATTTATCGAATATCCCTTAATATCTTTCTTAGATAAGTCGGATGTCAAATTATTTTAATGCAGTTTTGTTCCAAAGATCGAGTGAATTCTAAAAACACCTTTATAATTGAAATGGGGCAATTTTTGACGAAGATATGGCCATTTATTTCAAGGTAGACCCTATTTAATGCTTTCCATATATTTTCTATTTATCAAAGAATATCCCTTAATATCTTTCTTAGATGAGTCGGAAGTCAAATTATTTTAATGCAGTTTTGTTCCAAAGATCAAGCGAATTCTAAAAACACCTTTATAATTGAAATTGGGCAATTTTAGATGAAGATATGGCCATTTATTTCAAGGTAGACCCTATTTAATGATTTCCATATATTTTCTATTTGTCGAAGAAAATCCCTTAATATCTTTCTTAGATGAGTCGGAAGTCAAATTATTTTAATGCAGTTTTGTTTCAAAGATCGAGTGAATTCTAAAAACACCTTTATAATTGAAATGGGGCAATTTTTGACGAAGATATGGCCATTTATTTCAAGGTAGACACTATTTAATGCTCTCCATATATTTTCTATTTATCGAAGAATATCCCATAATATCTGTCTTAGATGAGTCGGAAGTCAAATTATTATAGATCATTTTTGTTCCAAAGATCGAGTGAATTCTAAAAACATATGTATAACCGAAATGGGGCAATTTGAGATGAAGATCTGGCCATTTATCTCATGGTAGACCCTATAGAATGCTTACCATATACTTTCTATTTATCAACAATATCTTTCTTAGATGAGTCGTAAGTCTCATTATTGTAATGCAGTTTTGTTCCAAAGATCGAGTGAATTCTAAAAACACCTTTATAATTGAAGTGGGGCAATTTTTGACGAAGATATGACCATTTATTTCAAGGTAGACCCTATTTAATGCTTTCCATATATTTTCTAATTATCGAATATCCCTTAATATCTTTCTTAGATGAGTCGAAAGTCAAATTATTTTAATGCAGTTTTGTTCCAAAGATGGAGTGATTTTTAAAAACACCTATATAATTTAATGGGGGCAATTTTTGACGAAGATATGGCCATTTATTTCAAGGTAGACCATATTTAATGCTTTCCATATATTTTCTATTAATCGAAGAATATCCCTTAATATCTTTCTTAGATGAGTCGGAAGTCAAATTTTTTTAATGCAGTTTTGTTCCAAAGATCGAGTGAATTCTAAAAACACCTTTATAATTGAAATGGGGCAATTTTTGACGAAGATATGGCCATTTATTTCAAGGTAGACCCTATTTAATGCTTTCCATATATTTTCTATTTATCGAAGAAAATCCCTTAATATCTTTCTTAGATGAGTCGGAAGTTAAATTATTTTAATGCAGTTTTGTTCCAAAGATCGAGTGAATTCTAAAAACACCTTTATAATTGAAATGGGGCAATTTTTGACGAAGATATGGCCATTTATTTCAAGGCAGACCCTATTTAATGCTTTCAATATATTTTCTATTTATCGAATATCCCTTAATATCTTTCTTAGATGAGTCGGAAGTCAAATTATTTTAATGCAGTTTTGTTTCAAAGATCAAGTGAATTCTAAAAACACCTTTATAATTGAAATGGGGCAATTGTTGACGAAGATATGGCCATTTATTTCAAGGTAGACCCTATTTAATGCTTTCCATATATTTTCTATTTGTCGAAGAAAATCCCTTAATATCTTTCTTAGATGAGTCGGAAGTTAAATTATTTTAAATCAGTTTTGTTTCAAAGATCAAGCGAATTCTAAAAACACCTTTATAATTGAAGTGGGGCAATTTTTGACGAAGATATGGCCATTTATTTCAAGGTAGACCCTATTTAATGCTTTCAATATATTTTCTATTTATCGAATATCCCTTAATATCTTTCTTAGATAAGTCGGATGTCAAATTATTTTAATGCAGTTTTGTTCCAAAGATCGAGTGAATTCTAAAAACACCTTTATAATTGAAATGGGGCAATTTTTGACGAAGATATGGCCATTTATTTCAAGGTAGACCCTATTTAATGCTTTCCATATATTTTCTATTTATCAAAGAATATCCCTTAATATCTTTCTTAGATGAGTCGGAAGTCAAATTATTTTAATGCAGTTTTGTTCCAAAGATCAAGCGAATTCTAAAAACACCTTTATAATTGAAATTGGGCAATTTTAGATGAAGATATGGCCATTTATTTCAAGGTAGACTCTATTTAATGATTTCCATATATTTTCTATTTGTCGAAGAAAATCCCTTAATATCTTTCTTAGATGAGTCGGAAGTCAAATTATTTTAATGCAGTTTTGTTTCAAAGATCGAGTGAATTCTAAAAACACCTTTATAATTGAAATGGGGCAATTTTTTGACGAAGATATGGCCATTTATTTCAAGGTAGACACTATTTAATGCTCTCCATATATTTTCTATTTATCGAAGAATATCCCTTAATATCTTTCTTAGATGAGTCGGAAGTCAAATTATTTTAATGCAGTTTTGTTCTAAAGATCAAGTGAATTCTAAAAACACCTTTATAATTGAAATGGGGCAATTTGAGATGAAGATATGGCCATTTATTTCAAGGTAGACCCTATTTAATGCTTTCCATATATTTTCTATTTATCGAAGAATATCCCTTAATATCTTTCTTAGATGAGTCGGAAGTCAAATTATTTTAATGCAGTTTTGTTTCAAAGATTAAGCGAATTCTAAAACCACCTTTATAATTGAAATGGGCCAATTTTTGACGAAGATATGACCATTTATTTCAAGGTAGACCCTATTTAATGCTTTCCATATATTTTCTATTTATCGAATATCCCTTAATATCTTTCTTAGATGAGTCGGAAGTCAAATTATTTTAATGCAGATTTATTCCAAAGATCGAGTGAATTCTTAAAACACCTTTATAATTGAAATGGGGCAATTTTTGACGAAGATATGGCCATTTATTTCAAGGTAGACCCTATTTAATGCTTTCCATATATTTTCTATTTATCGAAGAATATCCCTTAATATCTTTCTTAGATGAGTCGGAAGTCAAATTATTTTAATGCAGTTTTGTTTCAAAGATTAAGCGAATTCTAAAAACACCTTTATAATTGAAGTGGGGCAATTTTTGACGAAGATATGGCTATTTATTTCAAGGTAGACCCTATTTAATGCTTTCCATATATTTTCTATTAATCGAAGAATATCCCTTAATATCTTTCTTAGATGAGTCGGCAGTCAAATTATTTTAATGCAGTTTTGTTCCAAAGATCGAGTGAATTCTAAAAACACCTTTATAATTGAAATGGGGCAATTTTTGACGAAGATATGGCCATTTATTTCAAGGTAGACCCTATTTAATGCTTTCCATATATTTTCTATTTATCGAAGAATATCCCTTAATATCTTTCTTAGATGAGTCGGAAGTCAAATTATTTTAATGCAGTTTTGTTTCAAAGATCAAGTGAATTCTAAAAACACCTTTATAATTGAAATGGGGCAATTTTTGACGAAGATATGGCCATTTATTTCAAGGTTGACCCTATTTAATGCTTTCCATATATTTTCTATTTATCTATTTATCGAAGAATATCCCTTAATATCTTTCTTAGATGAGTCGGAAGTCAAATTATTTTAATGCAGTTTTGTTCCAAAGATTGAGTGAATTCTAAAAACACCTTTATAATTGAAGTGGGGCAATTTTTGACGAAGATATGGCTATTTATTTCAAGGTAGACCCTATTTAATGCTTTCCATATATTTTCTATTTATCGAAGAATATCCCTTAATATCTTTCTTAGATGAGTCGGAAGTCAAATTATTTTAATGCAGTTTTGTTTCAAAGATTAAGCGAATTCTAAAAACACCTTTATAATTGAAGTGGGGCAATTTTTGACGAAGATATGGCCATTTATTTCAAGGTAGACACTATTTAATGCTCTCCATATATTTTCTATTTATCGAAGAATATCCCTTAATATCTTTCTTAGATGAGTCGGAAGTCAAATTATTTTAATGCAGTTTTGTTCCAAAGATCAAGTGAATTCTAAAAACACCTTTATAATTGAAATGGGGCAATTTGAGATGAAGATATGGCCATTTATTTCAAGGTAGACTCTATTTAATGATTTCCATATATTTTCTATTTGTCGAAGAAAATCCCTTAATATCTTTCTTAGATGAGTCGGAAGTCAAATTATTTTAATGCAGTTTTGTTCCAAAGATCAAGCGAATTCTAAAAACACCTTTATAATTGAAATTGGGCAATTTTAGATGAAGATATGGCCATTTATTTCAAGGTAGACTCTATTTAATGATTTCCATATATTTTCTATTTGTCGAATAAAATCCCTTAATATCTTTCTTAGATGAGTCGGAAGTCAAATTATTTTAATGCAGTTTTGTTTCAAAGATCGAGTGAATTCTAAAAACACCTTTATAATTGAAATGGGGCAATTTTTGACGAAGATATGGCCATTTATTTCAAGGTAGACACTATTTAATGCTCTCCATATATTTTCTATTTATCGAAGAATATCCCTTAATATCTTTCTTAGATGAGTCGGAAGTCAAATTATTTTAATGCAGTTTTGTTCCAAAGATCAAGTGAATTCTAAAAACACCTTTATAATTGAAATGGGGCAATTTGAGATGAAGATATGGCCATTTATTTCAAGGTAGACCCTATTTAATGCTTTCCATATATTTTCTATTTATCGAAGAATATCCCTTAATATCTTTTTTAGATGAGTCGGAAGTCAAATTATTTTAGTGCAGTTTTGTTTCAAAGATTAAGCGAATTCTAAAAACACCTTTATAATTGAAGTGGGGCAATTTTTGACGAAGATATGACCATTTATTTCAAGGTAGACCCTATTTAATGCTTTCCATATATTTTCTATTTATCGAATATCCCTTAATATCTTTCTTAGATGAGTCGGAAGTCAAATTATTTTAATGCAGATTTCTTCCAAAGATCGAGTGAATTCTAAAAACACCTTTATAATTGAAATGGGGCAATTTTTGACGAAGATATGGCCATTTATTTCAAGGTAGACCCTATTTAATGCTTTCCATATATTTTCTATTTATCGAAGAATATCCCTTAATATCTTTCTTAGATGAGTCGGAAGTCAAAATTATTTAATGCAGTTTTGTTCCAAAGATTAAGCGAATTCTAAAAACACCTTTATAATTGAAGTGGGGCAATTTTTGACGAAGATATGGCTATTTATTTCAAGGTAGACACTATTTAATGCTTTCCATATATTTTCTATTTATCGAATATCCCTTAATATCTTTCTTAGATGAGTCGGAAGTCAAATTATTTTAATGCAGTTTTCTTCCAAAGATCGAGTGAATTCTAAAAACACCTTTATAATTGAAATAGGGCAATTTTTGACGAAGATATGGCTATTTATTTCAAGGTAGACCCTATATAATGCTTTCCATATATTTTCTATTTATCGAAGAATATCCCTTAATATCTTTCTTAGATGAGTCGGAAGTCAAATTATTTTAATGCAGTTTTGTTTCAAAGATCAAGTGAATTCTAAAAACACCTTTATAATTGAAATGGGGCAATTTTTGACGAAGATATGGCCATTTATTTCAAGGTAGACCCTATTTAATGCTTTCCATATATTTTCTATTTATCGAAGAATATCCCTTAATATCTTTCTTAGATGAGTCGGAAGTCAAATTATTTTAATGCAGTTTTGTTCCAAAGATTGAGTGAATTTTAAAAACACCTTTATATTTGAAGTGGGGCAATTTTTGACGAAGATATGGCTATTTATTTCAAGGTAGACCCTATTTAATGCTTTCCATATATTTTCTATTTATCGAAGAATATCCCTTAATATCTTTCTTAGATGAGTCGGAAGTCAAATTATTTTAATGCAGTTTTGTTTCAAAGATTAAGCGAATTCTAAAAAACACCTTTATAATTGAAGTGGGGCAATTTTTGACGAAGATATGGCCATTTATTTCAAGGTAGACACTATTTAATGCTTTCCATATATTTTCTATTTATCGAATATCCCTTAATATCTTTCTTAGATGAGTCGGAAGTCAAATTATTTTAATGCAGTTTTGTTTCAAAGATTAAGCGAATTCTAAAAACACCTTTATAATTGAAGTGAGGCAATTTTTGACGAAGATATGGCCATTTATTTCAAGGTAGACCTTATTTAATGCTTTCCATATATTTTCTATTTATCGAAGAATATCCCTTAAAATCTTTCTTAGATGAGTCGGAAGTCAAATTATTTTAATGCAGTTTTGTTTCAAAGATTAAGCGAATTCTAAAAACACCTTTATAATTGAAGTGGGGCAATTTTTGACGAAGATATGGCTATTTATTTCAAGGTAGACACTATTTAATGCTTTCCATATATTTTCTATTTATCGAATATCCCTTAATATCTTTCTTAGATGAGTCGGAAGTCAAATTATTTTAATGCAGTTTTCTTCCAAAGATCGAGTGAATTCTAAAAACACCTTTATAATTGAAATGGGGCAATTTTTGACGAAGATATGGCCATTTATTTCAAGGTAGACCCTATTTAATGCTTTCCATATATTTTCTATTTATCGAAGAATATCCCTTAATATCTTTCTTAGATGAGTCGGAAGTCAAATTATTTTAATGCAGTTTTGTTTCAAAGATCAAGTGAATTCTAAAAACACCTTTATAATTGAAATGGGGCAATTTTGACGAAGATATGGCCATTTATTTCAAGGTTGACCCTATTTAATGCTTTCCATATATTTTCTATTTATCTATTTATCGAAGAATATCCCTTAATATCTTTCTTAGATGAGTCGGAAGTCAAATTATTTTAATGCAGTTTTGTTCCAAAGATTGAGTGAATTCTAAAAACACCTTTATATTTGAAGTGGGGCAATTTTTGACGAAGATATGGCCATTTATTTCAAGGTAGACCCTATTTAATGCTTTCCATATATTTTCTATTTATCGAAGAATATCCCTTAATATCTTTCTTAGATGAGTCGGAAGTCAAATTATTTTAATGCAGTTTTGTTTCAAAGATTAAGCGAATTCTAAAAACACCTTTATAATTGAAGTGGGGCAATTTTTGACGAAGATATGGCCATTTATTTCAAGGTAGACACTATTTAATGCTCTCCATATATTTTCTATTTATCGAAGAATATCCCTTAATATCTTTCTTAGATGAGTCGGAAGTCAAATTATTTTAATGCAGTTTTGTTCCAAAGATCAAGTGAATTCTAAAAACACCTTTATAATTGAAATGGGGCAATTTGAGATGAAGATATGGCCATTTATTTCAAGGTAGACTCTATTTAATGATTTCCATATATTTTCTATTTGTCGAAGAAAATCCCTTAATATCTTTCTTAGATGAGTCGGAAGTCAAATTATTTTAATGCAGTTTTGTTTCAAAGATCAAGCGAATTCTAAAAACACCTTTATAATTGAAATTGGGCAATTTTAGATGAAGATATGGCCATTTATTTCAAGGTAGACACTATTTAATGATTTCCATATATTTTCTATTTGTCGAATAAAATCCCTTAATATCTTTCTTAGATGAGTCGGAAGTCAAATTATTTTAATGCAGTTTTGTTTCAAAGATCGAGTGAATTCCTAAAAACACCTTTATAATTGAAATGGGGCAATTTTTGACGAAGATATGGCCATTTATTTCAAGGTAGACACTATTTAATGCTCTCCATATATTTTCTATTTATCGAAGAATACCCTTAATATCTTTCTTAGATGAGTCGGAAGTCAAATTATT
>NW_025063739.1:0-53501 GCF_018153295.1 Drosophila grimshawi | reverse complement strand
CAACATTATGAAGCCCTTTTTATATATTTTGACTCTGCATCAAAAGCTGAAAATATGTAGTCTCGAAGTCATTTTCGAGAAATTGACGTTTTAAGTTTCTGTTTCCAAATTCAAACGGATGTATCTTCGCCAATAATTGTCAGAAGTTAGAATTTCTTTCAACATTATGAAGCCCTTTTTATATATTTTGACTCTGCATCAAAAGCGGAAAATATGTAGTCTCGAAGTCATTTCGAGAAATTGACGTTTTAAGTTTCTGTTTCCAAATTCAAACGGATGTATCTTCGCCAATAATTGTCAGAAGTTAGAATTTCTTTCAACATTATGAAGCCCTTTTTATATATTTTGACTCTGCATCAAAAGCTGAAAATATGTAGTCTCGAAGTCATTTCGAGAAATGGACGTTTTAAGTTTCTGTTTCCAAATTCAAACGGATGTATCTTCGCCAATAATTGTCAGAAGTTAAAATTTCTTTCAAGAATTGTAAGCCTTTTTTATATTTTTTTTTTCTATAAAAAGCTGAAAATATGTAGTGTTTTTTCTTTCACTCCCTTTTTTTTTTTCTCAAAATGAGTCTCCGAAGTCATTTCGAGATATTGGCGTTTTAAGTTTATGTTCCCAAATTCAAACGGACGTATCTCCGCCAATAATTGTCAGAAGTTAGAATTTCTTTCAACATTATGAAGCCCTTTTTATATATTTTGACTCTGCATCAAAAGCTAAAAATATGTAGTCTCGAAGTCAATTCGAGAAATTGACGTTTTAAGTTTCTGTTTCCAAATTCAAACGGATGTATCTTCGCCAATAATTGTCAGAAGTTAGAATTTCTTTCAACATTATGAAGCCCTTTTTATATATTTTGATTCTGCATCCAAAAGCTGAAAATATGTAGTCTCGAAGTCATTTCGAGAAATTGACGTTTTAAGTTTCTGTTTCCAAATTCAAACGGATGTATCTTCGCCAATAATTGTCCAGAAGTTAGAATTTCTTTCAACATTATGAAGCCCTTTTTATATATTTTGATTCTGCATCAAAAGCTGAAAATATGTAGTCTCGAAGTCATTTCGAGAAATTGACGTTTTAAGTTTCTGTTTCCAAATTCAAACGGATGTATCTTCGCCAATAATTGTCAGAAGTTAGAATTTCTTTCAACATTATGAAGCCCTTTTTATATATTTTGATTCTGCATCAAAAGCTGAAAATATGTAGTCTCGAAGTCATTTCGAGAAATTGACGTTTTAAGTTTCTGTTTCCAAATTCAAACGGATGTATCTTCGCCAATAATTGTCAGAAGTTAGAATTTCTTTCAACATTATGAAGCCCTTTTTATATATTTTGATTCTGCATCAAAAGCTGAAAATATGTAGTCTCGAAGTCATTTCGAGAAATTGACGTTTTAAGTTTCTGTTTCCAAATTCAAACGGATGTATCTTCGCCAATAATTGTCAGAAGTTAGAATTTCTTTCAACATTATGAAGCCCTTTTTATATATTTTGACTCTGCATCAAAAGCTGAAAATATGTAGTCGCGAAGTCATTTCGAGAAATTGACGTTTTAAGTTTCTGTTTCCAAATTCAAACGGATGTATCTTCGCCAATAATTGTCAGAAGTTAGAATTTCTTTCAACATTATGAAGCCCTTTTTATATATTTTGATTCTGCATCAAAAGCTGAAAATATGTAGTCTCGAAGTCATTTCGAGAAATTGACGTTTTAAGTTTCTGTTTCCAAATTCAAACGGATGTATCTTCGCCAATAATTGTCAGAAGTTAGAATTTCTTTCAACATTATGAAGCCCTTTTTATATATTTTGATTCTGCATCAAAAGCTGAAAATATGTAGTCTCGAAGTCATTTCGAGAAATTGACGTTTTAAGTTTCTGTTTCCAAATTCAAACGGATGTATCTTCGCCAATAATTGTCAGAAGTTAGAATTTCTTTCAACATTATGAAGCCCTTTTTATATATTTTGATTCTGCATCAAAAGCTGAAAATATGTAGTCTCGAAGTCATTTCGAGAAATGGACGTTTTAAGTTTCTTTTCCCAAATTCAAACGGATGTATCTTCGCCAATAATTGTCAGAAGTCAGAATTTCTTTCAACATTATGAAGCCCTTTTTATATATTTTGACTCTGCTTCAAAAGCTGAAAATATGTAGTCTCGAAGTCATTTCGAGAAATTGACGTTTTAAGTTTCGATTTCCAAATTCAAACGGATGTATCTTCGCCAATAATTGTCAGAAGCTAGAATTTCTTTCAACATTATGAAGCCCTTTTTATATATTTTGATTCTGCATCAAAAGCTGAAAATATGTAGTCTCGAAGTCATTTCGAGAAATTGACGTTTTAAGTTTCTGTTCCCAAATTCAAACGGATGTATCTTCGCCAATAATTGTCAGAAGTTAGAATTTCTTTCAACATTATGAAGCCCTTTTTATATATTTTGACTCTGCATCAAAAGCGGAAAATATGTAGTCTCGAAGTCATTTCGAGAAATTGACGTTTTAAGTTTCTGTTTCCAAATTCAAACGGATGTATCTTCGCCAATAATTGTCAGAAGTTAGAATTTCGTTCAACATTATGAAGCCCTTTTTATATATTTTGACTCTGCATCAAAAGCTGAAAATATGTAGTCTCGAAGTCATTTCGAGAAATTGACGTTTTAAGTTTCTGTTTCCAAATTCAAACGGATGTATCTTCGCCAATAATTGTCAGAAGTTAGAATTGCTTTCAACATTATGAAGCCCTTTTTATATATTTTGACTCTGCATCAAAAGCTGAAAATATGTAGTCTCGAAGTCATTTCGAGAAATTGACGTTTTAAGTTTCTGTTTCCAAATTCAAACGGATGTATCTTCGCCAATAATTGTCAGAAGTTAGAATTTCTTTCAACATTATGAAGCCCTATTTATATATTTTGACTCTGCATCAAAAGCTGAAAATATGTAGTCGCGAAGTCATTTCGAGATATTGGCGTTTTAAGTTTATTTTCCCAAATTGGAAACGGATGTATCTCCGCCAATAATTGTCAGAAGTCAGAATTTCTTTCAACATTATGAAGCCCTATTTATATATTTTGACTCTGCATCAAAAGCTGAAAATATGTAGTCGCGAAGTCATTTCGAGAAATTGACGTTTTAAGTTTCTGTTTCCAAATTCAAACGGATGTATCTTCGCCAATAATTGTCAGAAGTCAGAATTTCTTTCAACATTATGAAGCCCTTTTTATATATTTTGACTCTGCATCAAAAGCGGAAAATATGTAGTCTCGAAGTCATTTCGAGAAATTGACGTTTTAAGTTTCTGTTTCCAAATTCAAACGGATGTATCTTCGCCAATAATTGTCAGAAGCTAGAATTTCTTTCAACATTATGAAGCCCTTTTTATATATTTTGACTCTGCATCAAAAGCGGAAAATATGTAGTCTCGAAGTCATTTCGAGAAATTGACGTTTTAAGTTTCGATTTCCAAATTCAAACGGATGTATCTTCGCCAATAATTGTCAGAAGTTAGAATTTCTTTCAACATTATGAAGCCCTTTTTATATATTTTGATTCTGCATCAAAAGCTGAAAATATGTAGTCTCGAAGTCATTTCGAGATATTGGCGTTTTAAGTTTCTTTTCCCAAATTCAAACGGATGTATCTTCGCCAATAATTGTCAGAAGTCAGAATTTCTTTCAACATTATGAAGCCCTTTTTATATATTTTGACTCTGCATCAAAAGCGGAAAATATGTAGTCTCGAAGTCATTTCGAGAAATTGACGTTTTAAGTTTCTGTTTCCAAATTCAAACGGATGTATCTTCGCCAATAATTGTCAGAAGTTAGAATTTCTTTCAACATTATGAAGCCCTTTTTATATATTTTGATTCTGCATCAAAAGCTGAAAATATGTAGTCTTGAAGTCAATTCGAGAAATTGACGTTTTAAGTTTCTGTTTCCAAATTCAAACGGATTGTATCTTCGCCAATAATTGTCAGAAGTTAGAATTTCTTTCAACATTATGAAGCCCTTTTTATATATTTTGATTCTGCATCAAAAGCTGAAAATATGTAGTCTCGAAGTCATTTCGAGAAATTGACGTTTTAAGTTTCTGTTCCCAAATTCAAACGGATGTATCTTCGCCAATAATTGTCAGAAGTAGAATTTCTTTCAACATTATGAAGCCCTTTTTATATATTTTGATTCTGCATCAAAAGCTGAAAATATGTAGTCTCGAAGTCATTTCGAGAAATGGACGTTTTAAGTTTCTGTTTCCAAATTCAAACGGATGTATCTTCGCCAATAATTGTCAGAAGTTAGAATTTCTTTCAACATTATGAAGCCCTTTTTATATATTTTGACAATGCATCAAAAGCTGAAAATATGTAGTCTCGAAGTCATTTCGAGAAATTGACGTTTTAAGTTTCTGTTTCCAAATTCAAACGGATGTATCTTCGCCAATAATTGTCAGAAGTTAGAATTTCTTTCAACATTATGAAGCCCTTTTTATATATTTTGACTCTGCATCAAAAGCTGAAAATATGTAGTCGCGAAGTCGTTTCGAGAAATTGACGTTTTAAGTTTCTGTTTCCAAATTCAAACGGATGTATCTTCGCCAATAATTGTCAGAAGTCAGAATTTCTTTCAACATTATGAAGCCCTTTTTATATATTTTGACTCTGCATCAAAAGCTGAAAATATGTAGTTGCGAAGTCATTTCGAGAAATTGACGTTTTAAGTTTCTGTATCCAAATTCAAACGGATGTATCTTCGCCAATAATTGTCAGAAGTTAGAATTTCTTTCAACATTATGAAGCCCTTTTTATATATTTTGAATCTGCTTCAAAAGCTGAAAATATGTAGTCGCGAAGTCATTTCGAGAAATTGACGTTTTAAGTTTCGATTTCCAAATTCAAACGGATGTATCTTCGCCAATAATTGTCAGAAGCTAGAATTTCTTTCAACATTATGAAGCCCTTTTTATATATTTTGATTCTGCATCAAAAGCTGAAAATATGTAGTCTCGAAGTCATTTCGAGATATGGGCGGTTTAAGTTTCTTTTCCCAAATTCAAACGGATGTATCTTCGCCAATAATTGTCAGAAGTCAGAATTTCTTTCAACATTATGAAGCCCTTTTTATATATTTTGACTCTGCTTCAAAAGCTGAAAATATGTAGTCTCGAAGTCATTTCGAGAAATTGACGTTTTAAGTTTCTGTTTCCAAATTCAAACGGATGTATCTTCGCCAATAATTGTCAGAAGCTAGAATTTCTTTCAACATTATGAAGCCCTTTTTATATATTTTGATTCTGCATCAAAAGCTGAAAATATGTAGTCTCGAAGTCATTTCGAGATATGGGCGGTTTAAGTTTCTTTTCCCAAATTCAAACGGATGTATCTTCGCCAATAATTGTCAGAAGTCAGAATTTCTTTCAACATTATGAAGCCCTTTTTATATATTTTGACTCTGCATCAAAAGCGGAAAATATGTAGTCTCGAAGTCATTTCGAGAAATTGACGTTTTAAGTTTCTGTTTCCAAATTCAAACGGATGTATCTTCGCCAATAATTGTCAGAAGTTAGAATTTCGTTCAACATTATGAAGCCCTTTTTATATATTTTGATTCTGCATCAAAAGCTGAAAATATGTAGTCTTGAAGTCAATTCGAGAAATTGACGTTTTAAGTTTCTGTTTCCAAATTCAAACGGTTGTATCTTCGCCAATAATTGTCAGAAGTTAGAATTGCTTTCAACATTATGAAGCCCTTTTTATATATTTTGATTCTGCATCAAAAGCTGAAAATATGTAGTCTCGAAGTCATTTCGAGAAATTGACGTTTTAAGTTTCTGTTCCCAAATTCAAACGGATGTATCTTCGCCAATAATTGTCAGAAGCTAGAATTTCTTTCAACATTATGAAGCCCTTTTTATATATTTTGACTCTGCATCAAAAGCTGAAAATATGTAGTCTCGAAGTCATTTCGAGATATTGGCGTTTCAAGTTTATTTTCCCAAATTCAAACGGACGTATCTCCGCCAATAATTGTCAGAAGTTAGAATTTCTTTCAACATTATGAAGCCCTTTTTATATATTTTGATTCTGCATCAAAAGCTGAAAATATGTAGTCTTGAAGTCATTTCGAGAAATTGACGTTTTAAGTTTCTGTTTCCAAATTCAAACGGATGTATCTTCGCCAATAATTGTCAGAAGTCAGAATTTCTTTCAACATTATGAAGCCCTTTTTATATATTTTGACTCTGCATCAAAAGCGGAAAATATGTAGTCTCGAAGTCATTTCGAGAAATTGACGTTTTAAGTTTCTGTATCCAAATTCAAACGGATGTATCTTCGCCAATAATTGTCAGAAGCTAGAATTTCTTTCAACATTATGAAGCCCTTTTTATATATTTTGACTCTGCATCAAAAGCGGAAAATATGTAGTCTCGAAGTCATTTCGAGAAATTGACGTTTTAAGTTTCGATTTCCAAATTCAAACGGATGTATCTTCGCCAATAATTGTCAGAAGTTAGAATTTCTTTCAACATTATGAAGCCCTTTTTATATATTTTGATTCTGCATCAAAAGCTGAAAATATGTAGTCTCGAAGTCATTTCGAGATATGGGCGGTTTAAGTTTCTTTTCCCAAATTCAAACGGATGTATCTTCGCCAATAATTGTCAGAAGTCAGAATTTCTTTCAACATTATGAAGCCCTTTTTATATATTTTGACTCTGCTTCAAAAGCGGAAAATATGTAGTCTCGAAGTCATTTCGAGAAATTGACGTTTTAAGTTTCTGTTTCCAAATTCAAACGGATGTATCTTCGCCAATAATTGTCAGAAGTTAGAATTTCTTTCAACATTATGAAGCCCTTTTTATATATTTTGATTCTGCATCAAAAGCTGAAAATATGTAGTCTTGAAGTCAATTCGAGAAATTGACGTTTTAAGTTTCTGTTTCCAAATTCAAACGGTTGTATCTTCGCCAATAATTGTCAGAAGTTAGAATTGCTTTCAACATTATGAAGCCCTTTTTATATATTTTGATTCTGCATCAAAAGCTGAAAATATGTAGTCTCGAAGTCATTTCGAGAAATTGACGTTTTAAGTTTCTGTTCCCAAATTCAAACGGATGTATCTTCGCCAATAATTGTCAGAAGCTAGAATTTCTTTCAACATTATGAAGCCCTTTTTATATATTTTTACTCTGCATCAAAAGCTGAAAATATGTAGTCTCGAAGTCATTTCGAGAAATGGACGTTTTAAGTTTCTGTTTCCAAATTCAAACGGATGTATCTTCGCCAATAATTGTCAGAAGTCAGAATTTCTTTCAACATTATGAAGCCCTTTTTATATATTTTGACTCTGCATCAAAAGCTGAAAATATGTAGTCTTAAAGTCATTTCGAGAACTTGACGTTTTAAGTTTATGTTTCCAAATTCAAACGGTTGTGTATTCGCCAATAATTGTCAAATGTTAGAATTTCTTTCAACATTATGAAGCCCTTTTTATATATTTTGACTCTGCATCAAAATCTGAAAATATGTAGTCTCGAAGTCATTTCGAGAAATTGACGTTTTAAGTTTCTGTTTCCAAATTCAAACGGATGTATCTTCGCCAATAATTGTCAGAAGTTAGAATTTCTTTCAACATTATGAAGCCCTTTTTATATATTTTGACTCTGCATCAAAAGCTGAAAATATTGAGTCTCGAAGTCATTTCGAGAAATTGACGTTTTAAGTTTCTGTTTCCAAATTCAACCGGATGTATCTTCGCCAATAATTGTCAGCAGTTAGAATTTCTTTCAACATTATGAAGCCCTTTTTATATATTTTGACTCTGCATCAAGAGCTGAAAATATGTTGTCTCGAAGTCATTTCGAGAAATTGACGTTTTAAGTTGCTGTTTCCAAATTCAAACGGATGTATCTTTTCCAATAATTGTCAGAAGTTAGAATTTCTTTCAACATTATGAAGCCCTTTTTATATATTTTGATTCTGCATCAAAAGCTGAAAATATGTAGTCTCGAAGTCATTTCGAGATATTGGCGTTTTAAGTTTATTTTCCCAAATTCAAACGGACGTATCTCCGCCAATAATTGTCAGAAGTTAGAATTTCTTTCAACATTATGAAGCCCTTTTTATATATTTTGACTCTGCATCAAAAGCGGAAAATATGTAGTCTCGAAGTCATTTCGAGAAATTGACGTTTTAAGTTTCTGTTCCCAAATTCAAACGGATGTATCTTCGCCAATAATTGTCAGAAGCTAGAATTTCTTTCAACATTATGAAGCCCTTTTTATATATTTTTACTCTGCATCAAAAGCTGAAAATATGTAGTCTCGAAGTCATTTCGAGAAATGGACGTTTTAAGTTTCTGTTTCCAAATTCAAACGGATGTATCTTCGCCAATAATTGTCAGAAGTTAGAATTTCTTTCAACATTATGAAGCCCTTTTTATATATTTTGATTCTGCATCAAAAGCTGAAAATATGTAGTCTTAAAGTCATTTCGAGAACTTGACGTTTTAAGTTTATGTTTCCAAATTCAAACGGTTGTGTATTCGCCAATAATTGTCAAAAGTTAGAATTTCTTTCAACATTATGAAGCCCTTTTTATATATTTTGACTCTGCATCAAAAGCGGAAAATATGTAGTCTCGAAGTCATTTCGAGAAATTGACGTTTTAAGTTTCTGTTTCCAAATTCAAACGGATGTATCTTCGCCAATAATTGTCAGAAGTTAGAATTTCTTTCAACATTATGAAGCCCTTTTTATATATTTTGACTCTGCATCAAAAGCTGAAAATATTTAGTCTCGACGTCATTTCGAGAAATTGACGTTTTAAGTATCTGTTTCCAAATTCAAACGGATGTATCTTCGCCAATAATTGTCAGAAGTTAGAATTTCTTTCAACATTATGAAGCCCTTTTTATATATTTTGACTCTGCATCAAAAGCTGAAAATATGTAGTCTCGAAGTCATTTCGAGAAATTGACGTTTTAAGTTTCTGTTTCCAAATTCAAACGGATGTATCTTCGCCAATAATTGTCAGAAGTTAGAATTTCTTTTAACATTATGAAGCCCTTTTTATATATTTTGATTCTGCATCAAAAGCTGAAAATATGTAGTCTCGAAGACATTTCGAGAAATTGACGTTTTAAGTTTCTGTTTCCAAATTCAAACGGATGTATCTTCGCCAATAATTGTCAGAGGTTAGAATTTCTTTCAACATTATGAAGCCCTTTTTATATATTTTGACTCTGCATCAAAAGCGGAAAATATGTAGTCTCGAAGTCATTTCGAGAAATTGACGTTTTAAGTTTCTGTTTCCAAATTCAAATGGATTCATCTTCGCCAATAATTGTCAGAAGTTAGAATTTCTTTCAACATTATGAAGCCCTTTTTATATATTTTGACTCTGCATCAAAAGCTGAAAATATTTAGTCTCGAAGTCATTTCGAGAAATTGACCTTTTAAGTTCTGTTTCCAAATTCAAACGGATGTATCTTCGCCAATAATTGTCAGAAGTTGAATTTCTTTCAACATTATGAAGCCCTTTTTTATATATTTTGATTCTGCATCAAAAAGCTGAAAATATGTAGTCGCGAAGTCGTTTCGAGAAATTGACGTTTTAAGTTTCTGTTTCCAAATTCAAACGGATGTATCTTCGCCAATAATTGTCAGAATTCAGAATTTCTTTCAACATTATGAAGCCCTTTTTATATATTTTGACTCTCCATCAAAAGCTGAAAATATGTAGTCGCGAAGTCATTTCGAGAAATTGACGTTTTAAGTTTCGGTTTCCAAATTCAACCGGTTGTATCTTCGCCAATAATTGTCAGCAGTTAGAATTTCTTTCAACATTATGAAGCCCTTTTTATATATTTTGACTCTGCATCAAAAGCTGAAAATATGTAGTTTCGAAGTCATTTCGAGAAATTGACGTTTTAAGTTTCTGTTCCAAATTCAAACGGATGTATCTTCGCCAATAATTGTCAGAAGTTAGAATTTCTTTCAACATTATGAAGCCCTTTTTATATATTTTGAATCTGCTTCAAAAGCTGAAAATATGTAGTCGCGACGTCATTTCGAGAAATTGACGTTTTTAGTTTCGGTTTCCAAATTCAAACGGATGTATCTTCGCCAATAATTGTCAGAAGTTAGAATTTCTTTCAACATTATGAAGCCCTTTTTATATATTTTGATTCTGCATCAAAAGCTGAAAATATGTAGTCTCGAAGTCATTTCGAGATATGGGCGGTTTAAGTTTCTTTTCCCAAATTCAAACGGATGTATCTTCGCCAATAATTGTCAGAAGTCAGAATTTCTTTCAACATTATGAAGCCCTTTTTATATATTTTGCTTCTGCATCAAAAGCCGAACATATGTGCTCTCGCCGTCAGTTTGAGAAATTGACGTTTTAAGTTTCTGTTACCAAATTCAAACGGATGTATCTTCGCCAATAATTGTCAAAAGTTATAATTTCTTTCAACATTATGAAGCCCTTTTTATATATTTTGATTCTGCATCAAAAGCTGAAAATATGTAGTCTCGAAGTCATTTCGAGAAATTGACGTTTTAAGTTTCTGTTTCCAAATTCAAACGGATGTATCTTCGCCAATAATTGTCAGAAGTTAGAATTTCTTTCAACATTATGAAGCCCTTTTTATATATTTTGATTCTGCATCAAAAGCTGAAAATATGTAGTCTCGAAGTCATTTCGAGAAATTGACGTTTTAAGTTTCTGTTTCCAAATTCAAACGGATGTATCTTCGCCAATAATTGTCAGAGTTTAGAATTTCTTTCAACATTATGAAGCCCTTTTTATATATTTTGACTGTGCTTCAAAAGCTGAAAATATGTAGTCTCGAAGTCATTTCGAGAAATTGACGTTTTAAGTTTCTGTTTCCAAATTCAAACGGATGTATCTTCGCCAATAATTGTAAGAAGTTAGAATTTCTTTCAACATTATGAAGCCCTTTTTATATATTTTGACTCTGCATCAAAAGCTGAAAATATGTAGTCGCGAAGTCGTTTCGAGAAATTGACGTTTTAAGTTTCTGTTTCCAAATTCAAACGGATGTATCTTCGCCAATAATTGTCAGAAGTAAGAATTTCTTTCAACATTATGAAGCCCTTTTTATATATTTTGACTCTGCATCAAAAGCTGAAAATATGTAGTCTCAAAGTCATTTCGAGAAATTGACGTTTTAAGTTTCTGTTTCCAAATTCAAACGGATGTATCTTCGCCAATAATTGTCAGAAGTTAGAATTTCTTTCAACATTATGAAGCCCTTTTTATATATTTTGATTCTGCATCAAAAGCTGAAAATATGTAGTCTCGAAGTCATTTCGAGAAATTGACGTTTTAAGTTTCTGTTTCCAAATTCAAACGGATGTATCTTCGCCAATAATTGGCAGAAGTTAGAATTTCTTTCAACATTATGAAGCCCTTTTTATATATTTTGACCCTGCATCAAAAGCTGAAAATATGTAGTCTCGAAGTCATTTCGAGAAATTGACGTTTTAAGTTTCTGTTTCCAAATTCAAACGGATGTATCTTCGCCAATAATTGTCAGAAGTTAGAATTTCTTTCAACATTATGAAGCCCTTTTTATATATTTTGATTCTGCATCAAAAGCTGAAAATATGTAGTCTCGAAGTCATTTCGAGAAATTGACGTTTTAAGTTTCTGTTTCCAAATTCAAACGGATGTATCTTCGCCAATAATTGTCAGAAGTTAGAATTTCTTTCAACATTATGAAGCCCTTTTTATATATTTTGACTATGCATCAAAAGCAGAAAATATGTAGTCTTGAAGTCATTTCGAGAAATTGACGTTTTATGTTTCTGTTTCCAAATTCAAACGGATGTATCTTCGCCAATAATTGTCAGAAGTTAGAATTTCTTTCAACATTATGAAGCCCTTTTTATATATTTTGACTGTGCATCAAAAGCTGAAAATATGTAGTCTCGAAGTCATTTCGAGAAATTAACGTTTTAAGTTTCTGTTTCCAAATTCAAACGGATGTATCTTCGCCAATAATTGTCAGAAGTTAGAATTTCTTTCAACATTATGAAGCCCTTTTTATATTTTGATTCTGCATCAAAAGCTGAAAATATGTAGTCTCGAAGTCATTTCGAGAAATTGACGTTTTAAGTTTCTGTTTCCAAATTCAAACGGATGTATCTTCGCCAATAATTGGCAGAAGTTAGAATTTCTTTCAACATTATGAAGCCCTTTTTATATATTTTGACTCTGCATCAAAAGCTGAAAATATGTAGTCTCGAAGTCATTTCGAGAAATTGACGTTTTAAGTTTCTGTTTCCAAATTCAAACGGATGTATCTTCGCCAATAATTGTCAGAAGTTAGAATTTCTTTCAACATTATGAACCCCTTTTTATATATTTTGATTCTGCATCAAAAGCTGAAAATATGTAGTCTCGAAGTCATTTCGAGATATTGGCATTTTAAGTTTATTTTCCCAAATTCAAACGGATGTATCTTCGCCAATAATTGTCAGAAGTTAGAATTTCTTTCAACATTATGAAGCCCTTTTTATATATTTTGACTCTGCATCAAAAGCTGAAAATATGTAGTTTCGAAGTCATTTCGAGAAATTGACGTTTTAAGTTTCTGTTTCCAAATTCAAACAGATGTATATTCGCCAATAATTGTCAGAAGTTAGAATTTCTTTCAACATTATGAAGCCCTTTTTATATATTTTGACTCTGCATCAAAAGCTGAAAATATGTAGTCTCGAAGTCATTTCGAGAAATTGACGTTTTAAGTTTCTGTTTCCAAATTCAAACGGATGTATCTTTCGCCAATAATTGTCAGAAGTTAGAATTTCTTTCAACATTATGAAGCCCTTTTTATATATTTTGATTCTGCATCAAAAGCTGAAAATATGTAGTCTCGAAGTCATTTCGAGAAATTTACGTTTTAAGTTTCTGTTTCCAAATTCAAACGGATGTATCTTCGCCAATAATTGTCAGAAGTCAGAATTTCTTTCAACATTATGAAACCCTTTTTATATATTTTAATTCTGCATCAAAAGCTGAAAATATGTAGTCTCGAAGTCATTTCGAGATATTGGCGGTTTAAGTTTCTTTTCCCAAATTCAAACGGATGTATCTTCGCCAATAATTGTCAGAAGTCAGAATTTCTTTCAACATTATGAAGCCCTTTTTATATATTTTGACTCTGCATCAAAAGCTGAAAATATGTAGCTCGAAGTCATTTCGAGATATTGGCGGTTTAAGTTTCTTTTCCCAAATTCAAACGGATGTATCTTCGCCAATAATTGACAGAAGTCAGAATTTCTTTCAACATTATGAAGCCCTTTTTATATATTTTGACTCTGCATCAAAAGCTGAAAATATGTAGTCTCGAAGTCATTTCGAGAAATTGACGTTTTAAGTTTCTGTTTCCAAATTCAAACGGATGTATCTTCGCCAATAATTGTCAGAAGTTAGAATTTCTTTCAACATTTTTATATATATTGATTCTGCATCAAAAGCTGAAAATATGTAGTCTCGAAGTCATTTCGAGATATTGGCGGTTTAAGTTTCTGTTTCCAAATTCAAACGAATGTATCTTCGCCAATAATTGTCAGAAGTCAGAATTTCTTTCAACATTATGAACCCCTTTTTATATATTTTGATTCTGCATCAAAAGCTGAAAATATGTAGTCTTGAAGTCATTTCGAGAAATTGACGTTTTAAGTTTCTGTTTCCAAATTCAAACGGATGTATCTTCGCCAATAATTGTCAGAAGTTAGAATTTCTTTCAACATTATGAAGCCCTTTTTATATATTTTGACCCTGTATCAAAAGCTGAAAATATGTAGTCTCGAAGTCATTTCGAGAAATTGACGTTTTTAGTTTTGGTTTCCAAATTCAAACGGATGTATCTTCGCCAATAATTGTCAGAAGTTAGAATTTCTTTCAACATTATGAAGCCCTTTTTATATATTTTGATTCTGCATCAAAAGCTGAAAATATGTAGTCTCGAAGTCATTTCGAGAAATTGACGTTTTAAGTTTCTGTTTCCAAATTCAAACGGATGTATCTTCGCCAATAATTGTCAGAAGTTAGAATTTCTTTCAACATTATGAAGCCCTTTTTATATATTTTGTTTCTGCTTCAAAAGCGGAAAATATGTAGTCTCGAAGTCATTTCGAGAAATTGACGTTTTAAGTTTCTGTTTCCAAATTCAAACGGATGTATCTTCGCCAATAATTGTCAGAAGTCAGAATTTCTTGCAACATTATGAAGCCCTTTTTATATATTTTGATTCTGCATCAAAAGCTGAAAATATGTAGTCTCGAAGTCATTTCGAGAAATTGACGTTTTAAGTTTCTGTTTCCAAATTCAAACGGATGTATCTTCGCCAATAATTGTCAGAAGTTAGAATTTCTTTCAACATTATGAAGCCCTTTTTATATATTTTGATTCTGCATCAAAAGCTGAAAATATGTAGTCGCGAAGTCATTTCGAGAAATTGACGTTTTAAGTTTCTGTTTCCAAATTCAAACGGATGTATCTTCGCCAATAATTGTCAGAAGTTAGAATTTCTTTCAACATTATGAAGCCCTTTTTATATATTTTGACTCTGCATCAAAAGCTGAAAATATGTAGTCGCGAAGTCGTTTCGAGAAATTGACGTTTTAAGTTTCTGTTTCCAAATTCAAACGGATGTATCTTCGCCAATAATTGTCAGAAGTTAGAATTTCTTTCAACATTATGAAGCCCTTTTTATATATTTTGACTCTGCATCAAAAGCTGAAAATATGTAGTCTCAAAGTCATTTCGAGAAATTGACGTTTTAAGTTTCTGTTTCCAAATTCAAACGGATGTATCTTCGCCAATAATTGGCAGAAGTTAGAATTTCTTTCAACATTATGAAGCCCTTTTTATATATTTTGATTCTGCATCAAAAGCTGAAAATATGTAGTCTCGAAGTCATTTCGAGAAATTGACGTTTTAAGTTTCTGTTTCCAAATTCAAACGGATGTATCTTCGCCAATAATTGGCAGAAGTCAGAATTTCTTTCAACATTATGAAGCCCTTTTTATATATTTTGATTCTGCATCAAAAGCTGAAAATATGTAGTCTCGAAGTCATTTCGAGAAATTGACGTTTTAAGTTTCTGTTTCCAAATTCAAACGGATGTATCTTCGCCTATAATTGTCAGAAGTTAGAATTTCTTTCAACATTATGAAGCCCTTTTTATATATTTTGACTATGCATCAAAAGCTGAAAATATGTAGTCTCGAAGTCATTTCGAGAAATTGACGTTTTAAGTTTCTGTTTCCAAATTCAAACGGATGTATCTTCGCCAATAATTGTCAGAAGCTAGAATTTCTTTCAACATTATGAAGCCCTTTTTATATATTTTGACTCTGCATCAAGAGCTGAAAATATGTAGTCTCGAAGTCATTTCGAGAAATTGACGTTTTATGTTTCTGTTTCCAAATTCAAACGGATGTATCTTCGCCAATAATTGTCAGAAGTTAGAATTTCTTTCAACATTATGAAGCCCTTTTTATATATTTTGACTGTGCATCAAAAGCCGAAAATATGTAGTCTCGAAGTCATTTCGAGAAAATAACGTTTTAAGTTTCTGTTTCCAAATTCAAACGGATGTATCTTCGCCAATAATTGTCAGAAGTTAGAATTTCTTTTAACATTATGAAGCCCTTTTTATATATTTTGACTCTGCATCAAAAGCTGAAAATATGTAGTCGCGAAGTCATTTCGAGAAATTGACGTTTTAAGTTTCTGTTTCCAAATTCAAACGGATGTATCTTCGCCAATAATTGTCAGAGGTTAGAATTTCTTTCAACATTATGAAGCCCTTTTTATATATTTTGACTCTGCTTCAAAAGCTGAAAATATGTAGTCGTGAAGTCATTTCGAGAAATTGACGTTTTAAGTTTCTGTTTCCAAATTCAAACGGATGTATCTTCGCCAATAATTGTCAGAAGTCAGAATTTCTTGCAACATTATGAAGCCCTTTTTATATATTTTGATTCTGCATCAAAAGCTGAAAATATGTAGTCTCGAAGTCATTTCGAGATATTGGCGTTTTAAGTTTATTTTCCCAAATTCAAACAGATGTATCTTCGCCAATAATTGTCAGAAGTTAGAATTTCTTTCAACATTATGAAGCCCTTTTTATATATTTTGACCCTGCATCAAAAGCTGAAAATATGTAGTCTCGAAGTCATTTCGAGAAATTGACGTTTTAAGTTTCTGTTTCCAAATTCAAACGGATGTATCTTCGCCAATAATTGTCAGAAGTTAGAATTTCTTTCAACATTATGAAGCCCTTTTTATATATTTTGATTCTGCATCAAAAGCTGAAAATATGTAGTCTCGAAGTCATTTCGAGAAATTTACGTTTTAAGTTTCTGTTTCCAAATTCAAACGGATGTATCTTCGCCAATAATTGTCAGAAGTTAGAATTTCTTTCAACATTATGAACCCCTTTTTATATATTTTGATTCTGCATCAAAAGCTGAAAATATGTAGTCTCGAAGTCATTTCGAGATATTGGCGGTTTAAGTTTCTTTTCCCAAATTCAAACGGATGTATCTTCGCCAATAATTGTCAGAATTTCTTTCAACATTATGAAGCCCTTTTTATATATCTTGATTCTGCATCAAAAGCTGAAAATATGTAGCTCGAAGTCATTTCGAGATATTGGCGGTTTAAGTTTCTTTTCCCAAATTCAAACGGATGTATCTTCGCCAATAATTGACAGAAGTCAGAATTTCTTTCAACATTATGAAGCCCTTTTTATATATTTTGACCCTGCATCAAAAGCTGAAAATATGTAGTCTCGAAGTCCTTTCCAGAAATTTACGTTTTAAGTTTCTGTTTCCAAATTCAAACGGATGTATCTTCGCCAATAATTGTCAGAAGTTAGAATTTCTTTCAACATTATGAACCCCTTTTTATATATTTTGATTCTGCATCAAAAGCTGAAAATATGTAGTCTCGAAGTCATTTCGAGATATTGGCGGTTTAAGTTTCTTTTCCCAAATTCAAACGGATGTATCTTCGCCAATAATTGTCAGAAGTTAGAATTTCTTTCAACATTATGAAGCCCTTTTTATATATTTTGACCCTGCATCAAAAGCTGAAAATATGTAGTCTCGAAGTCATTTCGAGAAATTGACGTTTTAAGTTTCTGTTTCCAAATTCAAACGGATGTATCTTCGCCAATAATTGTCAGAAGTTAGAATTTCTTTCAACATTATGAAGCCCTTTTTATATATTTTGATTCTGCATCAAAAGCTGAAAATATGTAGTCTCGAAGTCATTTCGAGAAATTTACGTTTTTAGTTTCTGTTTCCAAATTCAAACGGATGTATCTTCGCCAATAATTGTCAGAAGTTAGAATTTCTTTCAACATTATGAACCCCTTTTTATATATTTTGATTCTGCATCAAAAGCTGAAAATATGTAGTCTCGAAGTCATTTCGAGATATTGGCGGTTTAAGTTTCTTTTCCCAAATTCAAACGGATGTATCTTCGCCAATAATTAACAGAATTTCTTTCAACATTATGAAGCCCTTTTTATATATCTTGATTCTGCATCAAAAGCTGAAAATATGTAGCTCGAAGTCATTTCGAGATATTGGCGGTTTAAGTTTCTTTTCCCAAATTCAAACGGATGTATCTTCTCCAATAATTGACAGAAGTCAGAATTTCTTTCAACATTATGAAGCCCTTTTTATATATTTTGACCCTGCATCAAAAGCTGAAAATATGTAGTCTCGAAGTCATTTCGAGAAATTGACGTTTTAAGTTTCTGTTTCCAAATTCAAATGGATGTATCTTCGCCAATAATTGTCAGAAGTTAGAATTTCTTTCAACATTATGAAGCCCTTTTTATATATTTTGATTCTGCATCAAAAGCTGAAAATATGTAGTCTCGAAGGCATTTCGAGAAATTGACGTTTTAAGTTTCAGTTTCCAAATTCAAACGGATGTATCTTCGCCAATAATTGTCAGAAGTCAGAATTTCTTTCAACATTATGAAGCCCTTTTTATATATTTTGACTATGCATCAAAAGCTGAAAATATGTAGTCTCGAAGTCATTTCGAGAAATTGACGTTTTAAGTTTCTGTTTCCAAATTCAAACGGATGTATCTTCGCCAATAATTGTCAGAAGTTAGAATTTCTTTCAACATTATGAAGCCCTTTTTATATATTTTGACTCTGCTTCAAAAGCTGAAAATATGTAGTCTCGAAGTCATTTCGAGAAATTGACGTTTTAAGTTTCTGTTTCCAAATTCAAACGGATGTATCTTCGCCAATAATTGTCAGAAGTCAGAATTTCTTGCAACATTATGAACCCCTTTTTATATATTTTGATTCTGCATCAAAAGCTGAAAATATATAGTCTCGAAGTCATTTCGAGATATTGGCGTTTTAAGTTTATTTTCCCAAATTCAAACGGATGTATCTTCGCCAATAATTGTCAGAAGTTAGAATTTCTTTCAACATTATGAAGCCCTTTTTATATATTTTGACTCTGCATCAAAAGCTGAAAATATGTAGTCGCGAAGTCATTTCGAGAAATTTACGTTTTAAGTTTCTGTTTCCAAATTCAAATAGATGTATCTTCGCCAATAATTGTCAGAAGTTAGAATTTCTTTCAACATTATGAAGCCCTTTTTATATATTTTGATCTGCATCAAAAGCTGAAAATATGTAGTCTCGAAGTCATTTCGAGAAATTGACGTTTTAAGCCTCTGTTTCCAAATTCAAACGGATGTATCTTCGCCATAATTGTCAGAAGTTAGAATTTCTTTCAACATTATGAAGCCCTTTTTATATATTTTGATTCTGCATCAAAAGCTGAAAATATGTAGTCTCGAAGTCATTTCGAGATATTGGCGGTTTAAGTTTCTTTTCCCAAATTCAACCGGATGTATCTTCGCCAATAATTGTCAGAAGTTAGAATTTCTTTCAACATTATGAAGCCCTTTTTATATATTTTGACCCTGTATCAAAAGCTGAAAATATGTAGTCTCGAAGTCATTTCGAGAAATTGACGTTTTTAGTTTCGGTTTCCAAATTCAAACGGATGTATCTTCGCCAATAATTGTCAGAAGTTAGAATTTCTTTCAACATTATGAAGCCCTTTTTATATATTTTGATTCTGCATCAAAAGCTGAAAATATGTAGTCTCGAAGTCATTTCGAGAAATTGACGTTTTAAGTTTCTGTTTCCAAATTCAAACGGATGTATCTTCGCCAATAATTGTCAGAAGTTAGAATTTCTTTCAACATTATGAAGCCCTTTTTATATATTTTGACTCTGCTTCAAAAGCTGAAAATATGTAGTCTCGAAGTCATTTCGAGAAATTGACGTTTTAAGTTTCTGTTTCCAAATTCAAACGGATGTATCTTCGCCAATAATTGTCAGAAGTCAGAATTTCTTGCAACATTATGAACCCCTTTTTATATATTTTGATTCTGCATCAAAAGCTGAAAATATATAGTCTCGAAGTCATTTCGAGATATTGGCGTTTTAAGTTTATTTTCCCAAATTCAAACGGATGTATCTTCGCCAATAATTGTCAGAAGTCAGAATTTCTTTCAACATTATGAAGCCCTTTTTATATATTTTGACTCTGCATCAAAAGCTGAAAATATGTAGTCTCGAAGTCATTTCGAGAAATTTACGTTTTAAGTTTCTGTTTCCAAATTCAAATAGATGTATCTTCGCCATAATTGTCAGAAGTTAGAATTTCTTTCAACATTATGAAGCCCTTTTTATATATTTTGATTCTGCATCAAAGCTGAAAATATGTAGTCTCGAAGTCATTTCGAGAAATTGACGTTTTAAGCCTCTGTTTCCAAATTCAAACGGATGTATCTTCGCCAATAATTGTCAGAAGTTAGAATTTCTTTCAACATTATGAAGCCCTTTTTATATATTTTGATTCTGCATCAATAGCTGAAAATATGTAGTCTCGAAGTCATTTCGAGAAATTGACGTTTTAAGTTTCTGTTTCCAAATTCAAATGGATGTATCTTCGCCAATAATTGTCAGAAGTTAGAATTTCTTTCAACATTATGAAGCCCTTTTTATATATTTTGATTCTGCATCAAAAGCTGAAAATATGTAGTCTCGAAGTCATTTCGAGAAATTGACGTTTTAAGTTTCTGTTTCCAAATTCAAACGGATGTATCTTCGCCAATAATTGTCAGAAGTTAGGATTTCTTTCAACATTATGAAGCCCTTTTTATATATTCTGACCCTGCATCAAAAGCTGAAAATATGTAGTCTTGAAGTCATTTCGAGAAATTTACGTTTTAAGTTTCTGTTTCCAAATTCAAACGGATGTATCTTCGCCAATAATTGTCAGAAGTTAGAATTTCTTTCAACATTATGAAGCCCTTTTTATATATTTTGACCCTGCATCAAAAGCTGAAAATATGTAGTCTCGAAGTCATTTCGAGAAATTGACGTTTTAAGTTTCTGTTTCCAAATTCAAACGGATGTATCTTCGCCAATAATTGTCAGAAGTTAGAATTTCTTTCAACATTATGAAGCCCTTTTTATATATTTTGACTATGCATCAAAAGCTAAAAATATGTAGTCTCGAAGTCATTTCGCGAAATTGACGTTTTAAGTTTCTGTTTCCAAATTCAAACGGATGTATCTTCGCCAATAATTGTCAGAAGTTAGAATTTCTTTCAACATTATGAAGCCCTTTTTATATATTTTGACTCTGCATCAAAAGCTGAAAATATATAGTCTCAGAGTCATTTCGAGAAATTGACGTTTTAAGTTTCTGTTTCCAAATTCAAACGGATGTATCTTCGCCAATAATTGTCAGAAGTGAGGATTTCTTTCCACATTATAAAGCCCTTTTTATATATTTTGATTCTGCATCAAAAGCTGAAAATATGTAGTCTCGAAGTCATTTCGAGATATTGGCGGTTTAAGTTTCTTTTCCCAAATTCAAACGGATGTATCTTCGCCAATAATTGTCAGAAGTCAGAATTTCTTTCAACATTATGAAGCCCTTTTTATATATTTTGATTCTGCATCAAAAGCTGAAAATATGTAGTCTCGAAGTCATTTCGAGATATTGGCGGTTTAAGTTTCTTTTCCCAAATTCAAACGGATGTATCTTCGCCAATAATTGTCAGAAGTCAGAATTTCTTTCAACATTATGAAGCCCTTTTATATATTATGATTCTGCATCAAAAGCTGAAAATATGTAGTCTCGAAGTTATTTCGAGAAATTGTCGTTTTAAGTTTCGGTTTCCAAATTCAACCGGATGTATCTTCGCCAATAATTGTCAGAAGTTAGAATTTCTTTCAACATTATGAAGCCCTTTTTATATATTTTGACCCTGCATCAAAAGCTGAAAATATGTAGTCTCGAAGTCATTTCGAGAAATTGACGTTTTAAGTTTCTGTTTCCAAATTCAAACGGATGTATCTTCGCCAATAATTGTCAGAAGTTAGAATTTCTTTCAACATTATGAAGCCCTTTTTATATATTTTGATTCTGCATCAAAAGCTGAAAATATGTAGTCTCGAAGTCATTTCGAGATATTGGCGGTTTAAGTTTCTTTTCCCAAATTCAAACGGATGTATCTTCGCCAATAATTGTCAGAAGTCAGAATTTCTTTCAACATTATGAAGCCCTTTTATATATTATGATTCTGCATCAAAAGCTGAAAATATGTAGTCTCGAAGTTATTTCGAGAAATTGTCGTTTTAAGTTTCGGTTTCCAAATTCAACCGGATGTATCTTCGCCAATAATTGTCAGAAGTTAGGAATTTCTTTCAACATTATGAAGCCCTTTTTATATATTTTGATTCTGCATCAAAATCTAAAAATATGTAGTCTTGAAGTCATTTCGAGAAATTTACGTTTTAAGTTTCTGTTTCCAAATTCAAACGGATGTATCTTCGCCAATAATTGTCAGAAGTCAGAATTTCTTTCAACATTATGAAGCCCTTTTTATATATTTTGATTCTGCATCAAAAGCTGAAAATATGTAGTCTCGAAGTCATTTCGAGATATTGGCGGTTTAAGTTTCTTTTCCCAAATTCAAACGGATGTATCTTCGCCAATAATTGTCAGAAGTCAGAATTTCTTTCAACATTATGAAGCCCTTTTTATATATTTTGATTCTGCATCAAAAGCTGAAAATATGTAGTCTCGAAGTCATTTCGAGATATTGGCGGTTTAAGTTTCTTTTCCCAAATTCAAACGGATGTATCTTCGCCAATAATTGTCAGAAGTCAGAATTTCTTTCAACATTATGAAGCCCTTTTTATATATTTTGATTCTGCATCAAAAGCTGAAAATATGTAGTCTCGAAGTCATTTCGAGATATTGGCGGTTTAAGTTTCTTTTCCCAAATTCAAACGGATGTATCTTCGCCAATAATTGTCAGAAGTCAGAATTTCTTTCAACATTATGAAGCCCTTTTATATATTTTGATTCTGCATCAAAAGCTGAAAATATGTAGTCTCGAAGTTATTTCGAGAAATTGTCGTTTTAAGTTTCGGTTTCCAAATTCAACCGGATGTATCTTCGCCAATAATTGTCAGAAGTTAGAATTTCTTTCAACATTATGAAGCCCTTTTTATATATTTTGACCCTGCATCAAAAGCTGAAAATATGTAGTCTCGAAGTCATTTCGAGAAATTGACGTTTTAAGTTTCTGTTTCCAAATTCAAACGGATGTATCTTCGCCAATAATTGTCAGAAGTTAGAATTTCTTTCAACATTATGAAGCCCTTTTTATATATTTTGATTCTGCATCAAAATCTGAAAATATGTAGTCTTGAAGTCATTTCGAGAAATTGACGTTTTAAGGTTCTGTTTCCAAATTCAAACGGATGTATCTTCGCCAATAATTGTCAGAAGTCAGAATTTCTTTCAACATTATGAAGCCCTTTTATATATTTTGACCCTGCATCAAAAGCTGAAAATATGTAGTCGCGAAGGCATTTCCAGAAATTTACGTTTTAAGTTTCTTTTCCCAAATTCAAACGGATGTATCTGCGCCAATAATTATCAGAAGTCAGAATTTCTTTCAACATTATGAAGCCCTTTTATATATTTTGATTCTGCATCAAAAGCTGAAAATATGTAGTCTCGAAGTCATTTCGAGAAATTGACGTTTTAAGTTTCGGTTTCCAAATTCAACCGGATGTATCTTCGCCAATAATTGTCAGAAGTTAGAATTTTTTTCAACATTATGAAGCCCTTTTTATATATTTTGATTCTGCATCAAAATCTGAAAATATGTAGTCTTGAAGTCATTTCGAGAAATTGACGTTTTAAGGTTCTGTTTCCAAATTCAAACGGATGTATCTTCGCCAATAATTGTCAGAAGTTAGAATTTCTTTCAACATTATGAAGCCCTTTTTATATATTCTGACCCTGCATCAAAAGCTGAAAATATGTAGTCTCGAAGTCATTTCGAGAAATGGACGATTTAAGTTTCTGTTTCCTAATTCAAACGGATGTATCTTCGCCAATAATTGTCAGAAGTTAGAATTTCTTTTTACATTATGAGGCCCTTTTTATATATTTTGATTCTGCATCAAAAGCTGAAAATATGTAGTCTCGAAGTCATTTCGAGAAATTGACGTTTTAAGTTTCTGTTTCCAAATTCAAACGGATGTATCTTCGCCCAATAATTGTCAGAAGTTAGAATTTCTTTCAACATTATGAAGCCCTTTTTTATATATTTTTGACCCTGCATCAAAAGCTGAAAATATGTAGTCTCGAAGTCATTTTCGAGAAATTGACGTTTTAAGTTTCTGTTTCCAATTCCAAACGGATGTATCTTCGCCAATAATTGTCAGAAGTTAGAATTCCTTTCAACATTTATGAACCCCCTTTTTATATATTTTGACTATGCATCAAAAGCTGAAAATATGTAGTCTTGAAGTCAATTCGAGAAATTGACGTTTTAAGTTTCTGTTTCCAAATTCAAACGGATGTACGAGTATCTTCGCCAATAATTGTCAGAAGTTAGAATTTCTTTCAACATTATGAAGCCCTTTTTATATATTTTGACTCTGCATCAAAAGCTAAAAATATACAGTCTCAGAGTCATTTCGAGAAATTGACGTTTTAAGTTTCTGTTTCCAAATTCAAACGGATGTATCTTCGCCAATAATTGTCAGAAGTTAGAATTTCTTTCAACATTATGAAGCCCTTTTTATATATTTTGATTCTGCATCAAAAGCTGAAAATATGTTGTCTCGAAGTCATTTCGAGAAATTGACGTTTTAAGTTTCTGTTTCCAAATTCAAACGGATGTATCTTCGCCAATAATTGTCAGAACTTAGAATTTCTTTCAACATTATGAAGCCTTTTTTATATATTTTGACTCTGCATCAAAAGCTGAAAATATGTAGTCTCGAAGTCATTTCGAGAAATTGACGTTTTAAGTTTCTGTTTCCAAATTCAAACGGATGTATCTTCGCCAATAATTGTCAGAAGTTAGAATTTCTTTCAACATTATGAAGCCTTTTTTATATATTTTGATTCTGCATCAAAAGCTGAAAATATGTAGTCTCGAAGTCATTTCGAGAAATTGACGTTTTAAGTTTCTGTTTCCAAATGCAAACGGATGTATCTTCGCCAATAATTGTCAGAAGTTAGAATTTCTTTCAACATTATGAAGCCCTTTTTATATATTTTGACTCTGCATCAAAAGCTGAAAATATGTAGTCTCGAAGTCATTTCGAGAAATTGACGTTTTAAGTTTCTGTTTCCAAATTCAAACGGATGTATCTTCGCCAATAATTGTCAGAACTTAGAATTTCTTTCAACATTATGAAGCCTTTTTTATATATTTTGACTCTGCATCAAAAGCTGAAAATATGTAGTCTCGAAGTCATTTCGAGAAATTGACGTTTAAAGTTTCTGTTTCCAAATTCAAACGGATGTATCTTCGCCAATAATTGTCAGAAGTTAGAATTTCTTTCAACATTATGAAGCCCTTTTTATATATTTTGATTCTGCATCAAAAGCTGAAAATATGTAGTCTCAAAGTCATTTCGAGAAATTGACGTTTTAAGTTTCTGTTTCCAAATTCAAACGGATGTATCTTCGCCAATAATTGTCAGAAGTTAGAATTTCTTTCAACATTATGAAGCCCTTTTTATATATTTTGATTCTGCATCAAAAGCTGAAAATATGTAGTCTCAAAGTCATTTCGAGAAATTGACGTTTTAAGTTTCTGTTTCCAAATTCAAACGGATGTATCTTCGCCAATAATTGTCAGAAGTTAGAATTTCTTTCAACATTATGAAGCCCTTTTTATATATTTTGATTCTGCATCAAAAGCTGAAAATATGTAGTCTCGAAGTCATTTCGAGAAATTGACGTTTTAAGTTTCTGTTTCCAAATTCAAACGGATGTATCTTCGCCAATAATTGTCAGAAGTTAGAATTTCTTTCAACATTATGAAGCCCTTTTTATATAGTTTGACTCTGCATCAAAAGCTGAAAATATGTAGTCTCGAAGTCATTTCGAGAAATTGACGTTTTAAGTTTCTGTTTCCAAATTCAAACGGATGTATCTTCGCCAATAATTGTCAGAAGTTAGAATTTCTTTCAACATTATGAAGCCCTTTTTATATATTTTGATTCTGCATCAAAAGCTGAAAATATGTAGTCTCGAAGTCATTTCGAGAAATGGACGTTTTAAGTTTCTGTTTCCAAATTCAAACGGATGTATCTTCGCCAATAATTGTCAGAAGTTAGAATTTCTTTCAACATTATGAAGCCCTTTTTATATATTTTGACTCTGCATCAAAAGCTGAAAATATGTAGTCTCGAAGTCATTTCGAGAAATTGACGTTTTAAGTTTCTGTTCCAAATTCAAACGGATGTATCTTCGCCAATAATTGTCAGAAGTTAGAATTTCTTTCAACATTATGAAGCCCTTTTTATATATTTTGACTCTGCATCAAAAGCTGAAAATATGTAGTCTCGAAGTCATTTCGAGAAATTGACGTTTTAAGTTTCTGTTTCCAAATTCAAACGGATGTATCTTCGCCAATAATTGTCAGAAGTTAGAATTTCTTTCAACATTATGAAGCCCTTTTTATATATTTTGACTCTGCATCAAAAGCTGAAAATATGTAGTCTCGAAGTCATTTCGAGAAATTGACGTTTTAAGTTTCTGTTTCCAAATTCAAACGGATGTATCTTCGCCAATAATTGTCAGAAGTTAGAATTTCTTTCAACATTATGAAGCCCTTTTTATATATTTTGATTCTGCATCAAAAGCTGAAAATATGTAGTCTCGAAGTCATTTCGAGAAATTGACGTTTTAAGTTTCTGTTTCCAAATTCAAACGGATGTATCTTCGCCAATAATTGTCAGAAGTTAGAATTTCTTTCAACATTATGAAGCCCTTTTTATATATTTTGATTCTGCATCAAAAGCTGAAAATATGTAGTCTCGAAGTCATTTCGAGAAATTGACGTTTTAAGTTTCTGTTTCCAAATTCAAACGGATGTATCTTCGCCAATAATTGTCAGAAGTTAGAATTTCTTTCAACATTATGAAGCCCTTTTTATATATTTTGATTCTGCATCAAAAGCTGAAAATATGTAGTCTCGAAGTCATTTCGAGAAATTGACGTTTTAAGTTTCTGTTTCCAAATTCAAACGGATGTATCTTCGCCAATAATTGTCAGAAGTTAGAATTTCTTTCAACATTATGAAGCCCTTTTTATATATTTTGATTCTGCATCAAAAGCTGAAAATATGTAGTCTCAAAGTCATTTCGAGAAATTGACGTTTTAAGTTTCTGTTTCCAAATTCAAACGGATGTATCTTCGCCAATAATTGTCAGCAGTTAGAATTTCTTTCAACATTATGAAGCCTTTTTTATATATTTTGATTCTGCATCAAAAGCTGAAAATATGTAGTCTCAAAGTCATTTCGATAAATTGACGTTTTAAGTTTCTGTTTCCAAATTCAAACGGATGTATCTTCGCCAATAATTGTCAGAAGTTAGAATTTCTTTCAACATCATGAACTCCTTTTTATATATTTTGATTCTGCATCAAAAGCTGAAAATATGTAGTCTCGAAGTCATTTCGAGAAATTGACGTTTTAAGTTTCTGTTTCCAAATTCAAACGGATGTATCTTCGCCAATAATTGTCAGAAGTAAGAATTTCTTTCAACATTATGAAGCCCTTTTTATATATTTTGATTCTGCATCAAAAGCTGAAAATATGTAGTCTCGAAGTCATTTCGAGAAATGGACGATTTGAGTTTCTGTTTCCAAATTCAAACGGTTGTATATTCGCCAATAATTGTCAAAAGTTAGAATTTCTTTCAACATTATGAAGCCCTTTTTATATATTTTGATTCTGCATCAAAAGCTGAAAATATGTAGTCTCGAAGTCATTTCGAGAAATTGACGTTTTAAGTTTTTGTTTCCAAATTCAATCGGATGTATCTTCGCCAATAATTGTCAGAAGTTAGAATTTCTTTCAACATTATGAAGCCCTTTTTATATATTTTGACTCTGCATCAAAAGCTGAAAATATGTAGTCTCGAAGTCATTTCGAGAAATTGACGTTGTAATTTTCTGTTTCCAAATTCAAACGGATGTATCTGCGTCAATAATTGTCAGAAGCTAGAATTTTTTTCAACATTATGAAGCCCTTTTTATATATTTTGATTCTGCATCAAAAGCTGAAAATATGTAGTCTCGAAGTCATTTCGAGAAATGAACGCTTTAAGTTTTTGTTTCCAAATTCAAACGGTTGTATCTTCGCCAATAATTGTCAGCAGTTAGAATTTCTTTCAACATTATGAAGCCCTTTTTATATATTTTGATTCTGCATCAAAAGCTGAAAATATGTAGTCTCGAAGTCATTTCGAGAAATGGACGATTTGAGTTTCTGTTTCCAAATTCAAACGGTTGTATCTTCGCCAATAATTGTCAGCAGTTAGAATTTCTTTCAACATTATGAAGCCCTTTTTATATATTTTGATTCTGCATCAAAAGCTGAAAATACGTAGTCTCGAAGTCATTTCGAGAAATTGACGTTTTAAGTTTCTGTTTCCAAATTCAAACGGATGTATCTTCGCCAATAATTGTCAGAAGCTAGAATTTCTTTCAACATTATGAAGCCCTTTTTATAAATTTTGACTCTGCATCAAAAGCTGAAAATATGTAGTCTCGAAGTCATTTCGAGAAATTGACGTTTTAGTTTTCTGTTTCCAAATTCAAACGGATGTATCTGCGCCAATAATTGTCAGAAGCTAGAATTTCTTTCAACATTATGAAGCCCTTTTTATTTTTTTTGATTCCTGCATCAAAGCTGAAAATTGTAGTCTCGAAGTCATTTCGAGAAATTGACGTTTTAAGTTTCTGTTTCCAAATTCAAACGGATGTATCTTCGCCAATAATTGTCAGAAGCTAGAATTTCTTTCAACATTATGAAGCCCTTTTTATATATTTTGATTCTGCATCAAAAGCTGAAAATATGTAGTCTCGAAGTCATTTCGAGAAATTGACGTTTTAAGTTTCTGTTTCCAAATTCAAACGGATGTATCTTCGCCAATAATTGTCAGAAGTTAGAATTTCTTTCAACATTATGAAGCCCTTTTTATATATTTTGACTCTGCATCAAAAGCTGAAAATATGTAGTCTCGAAGTCATTTCGAGAAATTGACGTTTTAAGTTTCTGTTTCCAAATTCAAACGGATGTATCTTCGCCAATAATTGTCAGAAGTTAGAATTTCTTTCAACATTATGAAGCCCTTTTTATATATTTTGATTCTGCATCAAAAGCTGAAAATATGTAGTCTCGAAGTCATTTCGAGAAATTGACGTTTTAAGTTTCTGTTTCCAAATTCAAACGGATGTATCTTCGCCAATAATTGTCAGAAGTTAGAATTTCTTTCAACATTATGAAGCCCTTTTTATATATTTTGATTCTGCATCAAAAGCTGAAAATATGTAGTCTCGAAGTCATTTCGAGAAATTGACGTTTTAAGTTTCTGTTTCCAAATTCAAACGGATGTATCTTCGCCAATAATTGTCAGAAGTTAGAATTTCTTTCAACATTATGAAGCCCTTTTTATATATTTTGACTCTGCATCAAAAGCTGAAAATATGTAGTCTCGAAGTCATTTCGAGAAATTGACGTTTTAAGTTTCTGTTTCCAAATTCAAACGGATGTATCTTCGCCAATAATTGTCAGAAGTTAGAATTTCTTTCAACATTATGAAGCCCTTTTTATATATTTTGATTCTGCATCAAAAGCTGAAAATATGTAGTCTCGAAGTCATTTCGAGAAATTGACGTTTTAAGTTTCTGTTTCCAAATTCAAACGGATGTATCTTCGCCAATAATTGTCAGAAGTTAGAATTTCTTTCAACATTATGAAGCCCTTTTTATATATTTTGATTCTGCATCAAAAGCTGAAAATATGTAGTCTCGAAGTCATTTCGAGAAATTGACGTTTTAAGTTTCTGTTTCCAAATTCAAACGGATGTATCTTCGCCAATAATTGTCAGAAGTTAGAATTTCTTTCAACATTATGAAGCCCTTTTTATATATTTTGACTCTGCATCAAAAGCTGAAAATATGTAGTCTCGAAGTCATTTCGAGAAATTGACGTTTTAAGTTTCTGTTTCCAAATTCAAACGGATGTATCTTCGCCAATAATTGTCAGAAGTTAGAATTTCTTTCAACATTATGAAGCCCTTTTTATATATTTTGATTCTGCATCAAAAGCTGAAAATATGTAGTCTCGAAGTCATTTCGAGAAATTGACGTTTTAAGTTTCTGTTTCCAAATTCAAACGGATGTATCTTCGCCAATAATTGTCAGAAGTTAGAATTTCTTTCAACATTATGAAGCCCTTTTTATATATTTTGATTCTGCATCAAAAGCTGAAAATATGTAGTCTCGAAGTCATTTCGAGAAATTGACGTTTTAAGTTTCTGTTTCCAAATTCAAACGGATGTATCTTCGCCAATAATTGTCAGAAGTTAGAATTTCTTTCAACATTATGAAGCCCTTTTTATATATTTTGATTCTGCATCAAAAGCTGAAAATATGTAGTCTCGAAGTCATTTCGAGAAATTGACGTTTTAAGTTTCTGTTTCCAAATTCAAACGGATGTATCTTCGCCAATAATTGTCAGAAGTTAGAATTTCTTTCAACATTATGAAGCCCTTTTTATATATTTTGATTCTGCATCAAAAGCTGAAAATATGTAGTCTCGAAGTCATTTCGAGAAATTGACGTTTTAAGTTTCTGTTTCCAAATTCAAACGGATGTATCTTCGCCAATAATTGTCAGAAGCTAGAATTTCTTTCAACATTATGAAGCCCTTTTTATATATTTTGACTCTGCATCAAAAGCTGAAAATATGTAGTCTCGAAGTCATTTCGAGAAATTGACGTTTTAAGTTTCTGTTTCCAAATTCAAACGGATGTATCTTCGCCAATAATTGTCAGAAGTTAGAATTTCTTTCAACATTATGAAGCCCTTTTTATATATTTTGATTCTGCATCAAAAGCTGAAAATATGTAGTCTCGAAGTCATTTCGAGAAATTGACGTTTTAAGTTTCTGTTTCCAAATTCAAACGGATGTATCTTCGCCAATAATTGTCAGAAGTTAGAATTTCTTTCAACATTATGAAGCCCTTTTTATATATTTTGATTCTGCATCAAAAGCTGAAAATATGTAGTCTCGAAGTCATTTCGAGAAATTGACGTTTTAAGTTTCTGTTTCCAAATTCAAACGGATGTATCTTCGCCAATAATTGTCAGAAGTTAGAATTTCTTTCAACATTATGAAGCCCTTTTTATATATTTTGATTCTGCATCAAAAGCTGAAAATATGTAGTCTCGAAGTCATTTCGAGAAATTGACGTTTTAAGTTTCTGTTTCCAAATTCAAACGGATGTATCTTCGCCAATAATTGTCAGAAGTTAGAATTTCTTTCAACATTATGAAGCCCTTTTTATATATTTTGATTCTGCATCAAAAGCTGAAAATATGTAGTCTCGAAGTCATTTCGAGAAATTGACGTTTTAAGTTTCTGTTTCCAAATTCAAACGGATGTATCTTCGCCAATAATTGTCAGAAGTTAGAATTTCTTTCAACATTATGAAGCCCTTTTTATATATTTTGATTCTGCATCAAAAGCTGAAAATATGTAGTCTCGAAGTCATTTCGAGAAATTGACGTTTTAAGTTTCTGTTTCCAAATTCAAACGGATGTATCTTCGCCAATAATTGTCAGAAGTTAGAATTTCTTTCAACATTATGAAGCCCTTTTTATATATTTTGACTCTGCATCAAAAGCTGAAAATATGTAGTCTCGAAGTCATTTCGAGAAATTGACGTTTTAAGTTTCTGTTTCCAAATTCAAACGGATGTATCTTCGCCAATAATTGTCAGAAGTTAGAATTTCTTTCAACATTATGAAGCCCTTTTTATATATTTTGATTCTGCATCAAAAGCTGAAAATATGTAGTCTCGAAGTCATTTCGAGAAATTGACGCTTTAAGTTTCTGTTTCCAAATTCAAACGGATGTATCTTCGCCAATAATTGTCAGAAGTTAGAATTTCTTTCAACATTATGAAGCCCTTTTTATATATTTTGATTCTGCATCAAAAGCTGAAAATATGTAGTCTCGAAGTCATTTCGAGAAATTGACGTTTTAAGTTTCTGTTTCCAAATTCAAACGGATGTATCTTCGCCAATAATTGTCAGAAGTTAGAATTTCTTTCAACATTATGAAGCCCTTTTTATATATTTTGATTCTGCATCAAAAGCTGAAAATATGTAGTCTCGAAGTCATTTCGAGAAATTGACGTTTTAAGTTTCTGTTTCCAAATTCAAACGGATGTATCTTCGCCAATAATTGTCAGAAGTTAGAATTTCTTTCAACATTATGAAGCCCTTTTTATATATTTTGATTCTGCATCAAAAGCTGAAAATATGTAGTCTCGAAGTCATTTCGAGAAATTGACGTTTTAAGTTTCTGTTTCCAAATTCAAACGGATGTATCTTCGCCAATAATTGTCAGAAGTTAGAATTTCTTTCAACATTATGAAGCCCTTTTTATATATTTTGATTCTGCATCAAAAGCTGAAAATATGTAGTCTCGAAGTCATTTCGAGAAATTGACGTTTTAAGTTTCTGTTTCCAAATTCAAACGGATGTATCTTCGCCAATAATTGTCAGAAGTTAGAATTTCTTTCAACATTATGAAGCCCTTTTTATATATTTTGATTCTGCATCAAAAGCTGAAAATATGTAGTCTCGAAGTCATTTCGAGAAATTGACGTTTTAAGTTTCTGTTTCCAAATTCAAACGGATGTATCTTCGCCAATAATTGTCAGAAGTTAGAATTTCTTTCAACATTATGAAGCCCTTTTTATATATTTTGATTCTGCATCAAAAGCTGAAAATATGTAGTCTCGAAGTCATTTCGAGAAATTGACGTTTTAAGTTTCTGTTTCCAAATTCAAACGGATGTATCTTCGCCAATAATTGTCAGAAGTTAGAATTTCTTTCAACATTATGAAGCCCTTTTTATATATTTTGATTCTGCATCAAAAGCTGAAAATATGTAGTCTCGAAGTCATTTCGAGAAATTGACGTTTTAAGTTTCTGTTTCCAAATTCAAACGGATGTATCTTCGCCAATAATTGTCAGAAGTTAGAATTTCTTTCAACATTATGAAGCCCTTTTTATATATTTTGATTCTGCATCAAAAGCTGAAAATATGTAGTCTCGAAGTCATTTCGAGAAATTGACGTTTTAAGTTTCTGTTTCCAAATTCAAACGGATGTATCTTCGCCAATAATTGTCAGAAGTTAGAATTTCTTTCAACATTATGAAGCCCTTTTTATATATTTTGATTCTGCATCAAAAGCTGAAAATATGTAGTCTCGAAGTCATTTCGAGAAATTGACGTTTTAAGTTTCTGTTTCCAAATTCAAACGGATGTATCTTCGCCAATAATTGTCAGAAGTTAGAATTTCTTTCAACATTATGAAGCCCTTTTTATATATTTTGATTCTGCATCAAAAGCTGAAAATATGTAGTCTCGAAGTCATTTCGAGAAATTGACGTTTTAAGTTTCTGTTTCCAAATTCAAACGGATGTATCTTCGCCAATAATTGTCAGAAGTTAGAATTTCTTTCAACATTATGAAGCCCTTTTTATATATTTTGACTCTGCATCAAAAGCTAAAAATATGTAGTCTCGAAGTCATTTCGAGAAATTGACGTTTTAAGTTTCTGTTTCCAAATTCAAACGGATGTATCTTCGCCAATAATTGTCAGAAGTTAGAATTTCTTTCAACACTATGAAGCCCTTTTTATATATTTTGATTCTGCATCAAAAGCTGAAAATATGTAGTCTCGAAGTCATTTCGAGAAATTGACGTTTAAGTTTCTGTTTCCAAATTCAAACGGATGTATCTTCGCCAATAATTGTCAAAAGTTAAAATTTCTTTTCAACATTATGAAGCCCTTTTTATATATTTTGACTCTGCATCAAAAGCTGAAAATATGTAGTCGCGAAGTCATTTCGAGAAATTTACGTTTTAAGTTTCGGTTTCCAAATTCAAACGGATGTATCTTCGCCAATAATTGTCAGAAGTCAGAATTTCTTTCAACATTATGAAGGCCCTTTTTATATATTTTGACTATGCATCAAAAGCTGAAAATATGTAGTCTCGAAGTCATTTCGAGAAATTGACGTTTTAAAGTTTCTGTTTCCAAATTCAAACGGATGTATCTTCGCCCAATAATTGTCAAAAGTTAGAATTTCTTTCAACATTATGAAGCCCTTTTTATATATTTTGATTCTGCATCAAAAATTGAAAATATGTAGTCTCGAAGTCATTTCGAGAAATTGACGTTTGAAGTTTCTGTTTCCAAATTCAAACGGATGTATCTTCGCCAATAATTGTCAGAAGTTAGAATTTCTTTCAACATTATGAAGCCCTTTTTATATATTTTGATTCTGCATCAAAAGCTGAAAATATGTAGTCTCGAAGTCATTTCGAGAAATTGACGTTTTAAGTTTCTGTTTCCAAATTCAAACGGATGTATCTTCGCCAATAATTGTCAGAAGTTAGAATTTCTTTCAACATTATGAAGCCCTTTTTATATATTTTGATTCTGCATCAAAAGCTGAAAATATGTAGTCTCGAAGTCATTTCGAGAAATTGACGTTTTAAGTTTCTGTTTCCAAATTCAAACGGATGTATCTTCGCCAATAATTGTCAGAAGTTAGAATTTCTTTCAACATTATGAAGCCCTTTTTATATATTTTGACTCTGCATCAAAAGCTAAAAATATGTAGTCTCGAAGTCATTTCGAGAAATTGACGTTTTAAGTTTCTGTTTCCAAATTCAAACGGATGTATCTTCGCCAATAATTGTCAGAAGTTAGAATTTCTTTCAACACTATGAAGCCCTTTTTATATATTTTGATTCTGCATCAAAAGCTGAAAATATGTAGTCTCGAAGTCATTTCGAGAAATTGACGTTTAAGTTTCTGTTTCCAAATTCAAACGGATGTATCTTCGCCAATAATTGTCAAAAGTTAAAATTTTTTTCAACATTATGAAGCCCTTTTTATATATTTTGATTCTGCATCAAAAGCTGAAAATATGTAGTCTCGAAGTCATTTCGAGAAATTGACGTTTTAAGTTTCTGTTTCCAAATTCAAACGGATGTATCTTCGCCAATAATTGTCAGCAGTTAGAATTTCTTTCAACATTATGAAGCCCTTTTTATATATTTTGATTCTGCTTCAAAAGCAGAAAATATGTAGTCTCGAAGTCATTTCGAGAAATTGACGTTTTAAGTTTCTGTTTCCAAATTCAAACGGATGTATCTTCGCCAATAATTGGCAGAAGTTAGAATTTCTTTCAACATTATGAAGCCCTTTTTATATATTTTGACTCTGCATCAAAAGCTGAAAATATGTAGTCTCGAAGTCATTTCGAGAAATGGACGTTTTAAGTTTCTGTTTCCAAATTCAAACGGTTGTATCTTCGCCAATAATTGTCAAAAGTTAGAATTTCTTTCAACATTATGAAGCCCTTTTTATATATTTTGATTCTGCATCAAAAGCTGAAAATATGTAGTCTCGAAGTCATTTCGAGAAATTGACGTTAAAGCTTCTGTTTCCAAATTCAAACGGATGTATCTTCGCCAATAATTGTCAAAAGTTAGAATTTCTTTCAACATTATGAAGCCCTTTTTATATATTTTGAATCTGCATCAAAAGCTGAAAATATGTAGTCTTGAAGTCATTTCGAGAAATTTACGTTTTAAGTTTCTGTTTCCAAATTCAAACGGATGTATCTTCGCCAATAATTGTCAGAAGTTAGAATTTCTTTCAACATTATGAAGCCCTTTTTATATATTTTGATTCTGCATCAAAAGCTGAAAATATGTACTCTCGAAGTCATTTCGAGAAATGGACGTTTTAAGTTTCTGTTTCCAAATTCAAACGGATGTATCTTCGCCAATAATTGGCAGAAGTTAGAATTTCTTTCAACATTATGAAGCCCTTTTATATATTTTGACTCTGCATCAAAAGCTGAAAATATGTAGTCCCGAATTCATTTCGAGAAATTGACGTTTTAAGTTTCTGTTTCCAAATTCAAACGGATGTATCTTCGCCAATAATTGTCAGAAGTTAGAATTTCTTTCAACATTATGAAGCCCTTTTTATATATTTTGATTCTGCATCAAAAGCTGAAAATATGTAGTCTCGAAGTCATTTCGAGAAATTGACGCTTTAAATTTCTGTTCCCAAATTCAAACGGATGTATCTTCGCCAATAATTGTCAGAAGTTAGAATTTCTTTCAACATTATGAAGCCCTTTTTATATATTTTGATTCTGCATCAAAAGCTGAAAATATGTAGTCTCGAAGTCATTTCGAGAAATTGACGTTTTAAGTTTCTGTTTCCAAATTCAAACGGATGTATCTTCGCCAATAATTGTCAGAAGTTAGAATTTCTTTCAACATTATGAAGCCCTTTTATATATTTTGATTCTGCATCAAAAGCTGAAAATATGTAGTCTCGAAGTCATTTCGAGAAATTGACGTTTTAAGTTTATGTTTCCAAATTCAAACGGATGTATCTTCGCCAATAATTGTCAGAAGTTAGAATTTCTTTCAACATTATGAAGCCTTTTTTATATATTTTGATTCTGCATCAAAAGCTGAAAATATGTAGTCTCGAAGTCATTTCGAGAAATTGACGTTTTAAGTTTCTGTTTCCAAATTCAAACGGATGTATCTTCGCCAATAATTGTCAGAAGTTAGAATTTCTTTTTACATTATGAGGCCCTTTTTATATATTTTGATTCTGCATCAAAAGCTGAAAATATGTAGTCTCGAAGTCATTTGGAGAAATTTACGTTTTAAGTTTCTGTTTCCAAATTCAAACGGATGTATCTTCGCCAATAATTGTAAGAAGTTAGAATTTCTTTTTACATTATAAGGCCCTTTTTATATATTTTGATTCTGCATCAAGAGCTGAAAATATGTAGTCTCGAAGTCATTTCGAGAAATTGACGTTTTAAGTTTCTGTTTCCAAATTCAAACGGATGTATCTTCGCCAATAATTGTCAGAAGTTAGAATTTCTTTCAACATTATGAAGCCTTTTTTTATATATTTTGATTCTGCATCAAAAGCTGAAAATATGTAGTCGCGAAGTCATTTCGAGAAATTGACGTTTTAAGTTTCTGTTTCCAAATTCAAACGGATGTATCTTCGCCAATAATTGTCAGAAGTTAGAATTTCTTTCAACACTATGAAGCCCTTTTTATATATTTTGATTCTGCATCAAAAGCTGAAAATATGTAGTCTCGAAGTCATTTCGAGAAATTGACGTTTAAGTTTCTGTTTCCAAATTCAAACGGATGTATCTTCGCCAATAATTGTCAAAAGTTAGAATTTTTTTCAACATTATGAAGCCCTTTTTATATATTTTGATTCTGCATCAAAAGCTGAAAATATGTAGTCTCGAAGTCATTTCGAGAAATTGACGTTTTAAGTTTCTGTTTCCAAATTCAAACGGATGTATCTTCGCCAATAATTGTCAGAAGTTAGAATTTCTTTCAACATTATGAAGCCCTTTTTATATATTTTGATTCTGCATCAAAAGCTGAAAATATGTAGTCTCGAAGTCATTTCGAGAAATTGACGTTTTAAGTTTCTGTTTCCAAATTCAAACGGATGTATCTTCGCCAATAATTGGCAGAAGTTAGAATTTCTTTCAACATTATGAAGCCCTTTTTATATATTTTGACTCTGCATCAAAAGCTGAAAATATGTAGTCTCGAAGTCATTTCGAGAAATGGACGTTTTAAGTATCTGTTTCCAAATTCAAACGGTTGTATCTTCGCCAATAATTGTCAGAAGTTAGAATTTCTTTCAACATTATGAAGCCCTTTTTATATATTTTGATTCTGCATCAAAAGCTGAAAATATGTAGTCTCGAAGTCATTTCGAGAAATTGACGTTTAAGCTTCTGTTTCCAAATTCAAACGGATGTATCTTCGCCAATAATTGTCAAAAGTTAGAATTTCATTCAACATTATGAAGCCCTTTTTATATATTTTGACTCTGCATCAAAAGCTGAAAATATGTAGTCTCGAAGTCATTTCGAGAAATTGACGTTTTAAGTTTCTGTTTCCAAATTCAAACGGATGTATCTTCGCCAATAATTGTCAGAAGTTAGAATTTCTTTCAACATTATGAAGCCCTTTTTATATATTTTGATTCTGCATCAAAAGCTGAAAATATGTACTCTCGAAGTCATTTCGAGAAATTGACGTTTTAAGTTTCTGTTTCCAAATTCAAACGGATGTATCTTCGCCAATAATTGGCAGAAGTTAGAATTTCTTTCAACATTATGAAGCCCTTTTTATATATTTTGACTCTGCATCAAAAGCTGAAAATATGTAGTCCCGAATTCATTTCGAGAAATTGACGTTTTAAGTTTCTGTTTCCAAATTCAAACGGATGTATCTTCGCCAATAATTGTCAGAAGTTAGAATTTCTTTCAACATTATGAAGCCCTTTTTATATATTTTGATTCTGCATCAAAAGCTGAAAATATGTAGTCTCGAAGTCATTTCGAGAAATTGACGCTTTAAATTTCTGTTCCCAAATTCAAACGGATGTATCTTCGCCAATAATTGTCAGAAGTTAGAATTTCTTTCAACATTATGAAGCCCTTTTTATATATTTTGATTCTGCATCAAAAGCTGAAAATATGTAGTCTCGAAGTCATTTCGAGAAATTGACGTTTTAAGTTTCTGTTTCCAAATTCAAACGGATGTATCTTCGCCAATAATTGTCAGAAGTAAGAATTTCTTTCAACATTATGAAGCCCTTTTTATATATTTTGATTCTGCATCAAAAGCTAAAAATATGTAGTCTCGAAGTCATTTCGAGAAATTGACGTTTTAAGTTTATGTTTCCAAATTCAAACGGATGTATCTTCGCCAATAATTGTCAGAAGTTAGAATTTCTTTCAACATTATGAAGCCCTTTTTATATATTTTGATTCTGCATCAAAAGCTGAAAATATGTAGTCTCGAAGTCATTTGGAGAAATTGACGTTTTAAGTTTCTGTTTCCTAATTCAAACGGATGTATCTTCGCCAATAATTGTCAGAAGTTAGAATTTCTTTTTACATTATGAGGCCCTTTTTATATATTTTGATTCTGCATCAAAAGCTGAAAATATGTAGTCTCGAAGTCATTTCGAGAAATTGACGTTTTAAGTTTCTGTTTCCAAATTCAAACGGATGTATCTTCGCCAATAATTGTCAGAAGTTAGAATTTCTTTCAACATTATGAAGCCCTTTTTATATATTTTGATTCTGCATCAAAAGCTGAAAATATGTAGTCTCGAAGTCATTTCGAGAAATTGACGTTTTAAGTTTCTGTTTCCAAATTCAAACGGATGTATCTTCGCCAATAATTGTCAGAAGTTAGAATTTCTTTCAACATTATGAAGCCCTTTTTATATATTTTGATTCTGCATCAAAAGCTGAAAATATGTAGTCTCGAAGTCATTTCGAGAAATTGACGTTTTAAGTTTCTGTTTCCAAATTCAAACGGATGTATCTTCGCCAATAATTGTCAGAAGTTAGAATTTCTTTCAACATTATGAAGCCCTTTTTATATATTTTGATTCTGCATCAAAAGCTGAAAATATGTAGTCTCGAAGTCATTTCGAGAAATTGACGCTTTAAGTTTCTGTTTCCAAATTCAAACGGATGTATCTTCGCCAATAATTGTCAAAAGTTAGAATTTCTTTCAACATTATGAAGCCCTTTTTATATATTTTGATTCTGCATCAAAAGCTGAAAATATGTAGTCTCGAAGTCATTTCGAGAAATTGACGTTTTAAGTTTCTGTTTCCAAATTCAAACGGATGTATCTTCGCCAATAATTGTCAGAAGTTAGAATTTCTTTCAACATTATGAAGCCCTTTTTATATATTTTGATTCTGCATCAAAAGCTGAAAATATGTAGTCTCGAAGTCATTTCGAGAAATTGACGTTTTAAGTTTCTGTTTCCAAATTCAAACGGATGTATCTTCGCCAATAATTGTCAGAAGTTAGAATTTCTTTCAACATTATGAAGCCCTTTTTATATATTTTGATTCTGCATCAAAAGCTGAAAATATGTAGTCTCGAAGTCATTTCGAGAAATTGACGTTTTAAGTTTCTGTTTCCAAATTCAAACGGATGTATCTTCGCCAATAATTGTCAGAAGTTAGAATTTCTTTCAACATTATGAAGCCCTTTTTATATATTTTGACTCTGCATCAAAAGCTGAAAATATGTAGTCTCGAAGTCATTTCGAGAAATTGACGTTTTAAGTTTCTGTTTCCAAATTCAAACGGATGTATCTTCGCCAATAATTGTCAGAAGTTAGAATTTCTTTCAACATTATGAAGCCCTTTTTATATATTTTGATTCTGCATCAAAAGCTGAAAATATGTAGTCTCGAAGTCATTTCGAGAAATTGACGTTTTAAGTTTCTGTTTCCAAATTCAAACGGATGTATCTTCGCCAATAATTGTCAGAAGTTAGAATTTCTTTCAACATTATGAAGCCCTTTTTATATATTTTGATTCTGCATCAAAAGCTGAAAATATGTAGTCTCGAAGTCATTTCGAGAAATTGACGTTTTAAGTTTCTGTTTCCAAATTCAAACGGATGTATCTTCGCCAATAATTGTCAGAAGTTAGAATTTCTTTCAACATTATGAAGCCCTTTTTATATATTTTGATTCTGCATCAAAAGCTGAAAATATGTAGTCTCGAAGTCATTTCGAGAAATTGACGTTTTAAGTTTCTGTTTCCAAATTCAAACGGATGTATCTTCGCCAATAATTGTCAGAAGTTAGAATTTCTTTCAACATTATGAAGCCCTTTTTATATATTTTGATTCTGCATCAAAAGCTGAAAATATGTAGTCTCGAAGTCATTTCGAGAAATTGACGTTTTAAGTTTCTGTTTCCAAATTCAAACGGATGTATCTTCGCCAATAATTGTCAGAAGTTAGAATTTCTTTCAACATTATGAAGCCCTTTTTATATATTTTGATTCTGCATCAAAAGCTGAAAATATGTAGTCTCGAAGTCATTTCGAGAAATTGACGTTTTAAGTTTCTGTTTCCAAATTCAAACGGATGTATCTTCGCCAATAATTGTCAGAAGTTAGAATTTCTTTCAACATTATGAAGCCCTTTTTATATATTTTGACTCTGCATCAAAAGCTGAAAATATGTAGTCTCGAAGTCATTTCGAGAAATTGACGTTTTAAGTTTCTGTTTCCAAATTCAAACGGATGTATCTTCGCCAATAATTGTCAGAAGTTAGAATTTCTTTCAACATTATGAAGCCCTTTTTATATATTTTGATTCTGCATCAAAAGCTGAAAATATGTAGTCTCGAAGTCATTTCGAGAAATTGACGTTTAAGTTTCTGTTTCCAAATTCAAACGGATGTATCTTCGCCAATAATTGTCAGAAGTTAGAATTTCTTTCAACATTATGAAGCCCTTTTTATATATTTTGATTCTGCATCAAAAGCTGAAAATATGTAGTCTCGAAGTCATTTCGAGAAATTGACGTTTTAAGTTTCTGTTTCCAAATTCAAACGGATGTATCTTCGCCAATAATTGTCAGAAGTTAGAATTTCTTTCAACATTATGAAGCCCTTTTTATATATTTTGATTCTGCATCAAAAGCTGAAAATATGTAGTCTCGAAGTCATTTCGAGAAATTGACGTTTTAAGTTTCTGTTTCCAAATTCAAACGGATGTATCTTCGCCAATAATTGTCAGAAGTTAGAATTTCTTTCAACATTATGAAGCCCTTTTTATATATTTTGATTCTGCATCAAAAGCTGAAAATATGTAGTCTCGAAGTCATTTCGAGAAATTGACGTTTTAAGTTTCTGTTTCCAAATTCAAACGGATGTATCTTCGCCAATAATTGTCAGAAGTTAGAATTTCTTTCAACATTATGAAGCCCTTTTTTATATATTTTGATTCTGCATCAAAAGCTGAAAATATGTAGTCTCGAAGTCATTTCGAGAAATTGACGTTTTAAGTTTCTGTTTCCAAATTCAAACGGATGTATCTTCGCCAATAATTGTCAGAAGTTAGAATTTCTTTCAACATTATGAAGCCCTTTTTATATATTTTGATTCTGCATCAAAAGCTGAAAATATGTAGTCTCGAAGTCATTTCGAGAAATTGACGTTTTAAGTTTCTGTTTCCAAATTCAAACGGATGTATCTTCGCCAATAATTGTCAGAAGTTAGAATTTCTTTCAACATTATGAAGCCCTTTTTATATATTTTGATTCTGCATCAAAAGCTGAAAATATGTAGTCTCGAAGTCATTTCGAGAAATTGACGTTTTAAGTTTCTGTTTCCAAATTCAAACGGATGTATCTTCGCCAATAATTGTCAGAAGTTAGAATTTCTTTCAACACTATGAAGCCCTTTTTATATATTTTGATTCTGCATCAAAAGCTGAAAATATGTAGTCTCGAAGTCATTTCGAGAAATTGACGTTTAAGTTTCTGTTTCCAAATTCAAACGGATGTATCTTCGCCAATAATTGTCAAAAGTTAAAATTTTTTTCAACATTATGAAGCCCTTTTTATATATTTTGATTCTGCATCAAAAGCTGAAAATATGTAGTCTCGAAGTCATTTCGAGAAATTGACGTTTTAAGTTTCTGTTTCCAAATTCAAACGGATGTATCTTCGCCAATAATTGTCAGAAGTTAGAATTTCTTTCAACATTATGAAGCCCTTTTTATATATTTTGACTCTGCATCAAAAGCTAAAAATATGTAGTCTCGAAGTCATTTCGAGAAATTGACGTTTTAAGTTTCTGTTTCCAAATTCAAACGGATGTATCTTCGCCAATAATTGGCAGAAGTTAGAATTTCTTTCAACATTATGAAGCCCTTTTTATATATTTTGACTCTGCATCAAAAGCTGAAAATATGTAGTCTCGAAGTCATTTCGAGAAATGGACGTTTTAAGTTTCTGTTTCCAAATTCAAACGGATGTATCTTCGCCAATAATTGTCAAAAGTTAGAATTTCTTTCAACATTATGAAGCCCTTTTTATATATTTTGATTCTGCATCAAAAGCTGAAAATATGTAGTCTCGAAGTCATTTCGAGAAATTGACGTTTTAAGTTTCTGTTTCCAAATTCAAACGGATGTATCTTCGCCAATAATTGTCAAAAGTTAGAATTTCTTTCAACATTATGAAGCCCTTTTTATATATTTTGATTCTGCATCAAAAGCTGAAAATATGTAGTCTCGAAGTCATTTCGAGAAATTGACGTTTTAAGTTTCTGTTTCCAAATTCAAACGGATGTATCTTCGCCAATAATTGTCAGAAGTTAGAATTTCTTTCAACATTATGAAGCCCTTTTTATATATTTTGATTCTGCATCAAAAGCTGAAAATATGTACTCTCGAAGTCATTTCGAGAAATTGACGTTTTAAGTTTGTGTTTCCAAATTCAAACGGATGTATCTTCGCCAATAATTGGCAGAAGTTAGAATTTCTTTCAACATTATGAAGCCCTTTTTATATATTTTGACTCTGCATCAAAAGCTGAAAATATGTAGTCCCGAATTCATTTCGAGAAATTGACGTTTTAAGTTTCTGTTTCCAAATTCAAACGGATGTATCTTCGCCAATAATTGTGAGAAGTTAGAATTTCTTTCAACATTATGAAGCCCTTTTTATATATTTTGATTCTGCATCAAAAGCTGAAAATATGTAGTCTCGAAGTCATTTCGAGAAATTGACGCTTTAAATTTCTGTTCCCAAATTCAAACGGATGTATCTTCGCCAATAATTGTCAGAAGTTAGAATTTCTTTCAACATTATGAAGTCCTTTTTATATATTTTGATTCTGCATCAAAAGCTGAAAATATGTAGTCTCGAAGTCATTTCGAGAAATTGACGTTTTAAGTTTCTGTTTCCAAATTCAAACGGATGTATCTTCGCCAATAATTGTCAGAAGTAAGAATTTCTTTCAACATTATGAAGCCCTTTTTATATATTTTGATTCTGCATCAAAAGCTAAAAATATGTAGTCTCGAAGTCATTTCGAGAAATTGACGTTTTAAGTTTATGTTTCCAAATTCAAACGGATGTATCTTCGCCAATAATTGTCAGAAGTTAGAATTTCTTTCAACATTATGAAGCCCTTTTTTATATATTTTGATTCTGCATCAAAAGCTGAAAATATGTAGTCTCGAAGTCATTTGGAGAAATTGACGTTTTAAGTTTCTGTTTCCTAATTCAAACGGATGTATCTTCGCCAATAATTGTCAGAAGTTAGAATTTCTTTTTACATTATGAGGCCCTTTTTATATATTTTGATTCTGCATCAAAAGCTGAAAATATGTAGTCTCGAAGTCATTTCGAGAAATTGACGTTTTAAGTTTCTGTTTCCAAATTCAAACGGATGTATCTTCGCCAATAATTGTCAGAAGTTAGAATTTCTTTTAACATTATGAAGCCCTTTTTATATATTTTGATTCTGCATCAAAAGCTGAAAATATGTAGTCTCGAAGTCATTTCGAGAAATTGACGTTTTAAGTTTCTATTTCCAAATTCAAACGGATGTATCTTCGCCAATAATTGTCAGAAGTTAGAATTTCTTTCAACATTATGAAGCCCTTTTTATATATTTTGACTCTGCATCAAAAGCTGAAAATATGTAGTCGCGAAGTCATTTCGAGAAATTGACGTTTTAAGTTTCTGTTTCCAAATTCAAACGGATGTATCTTCGCCAATAATTGTCAGAAGTTAGAATTTCTTTCAACATTATGAAGCCCTTTTTATATATTTTGATTCTGCATCAAAAGCTGAAAATATGTAGTCTCGAAGTCATTTCGAGAAATTGACGTTTTAAGTTTCTGTTTCCAAATTCAAACGGATGTATCTTCGCCAATAATTGTCAGAAGTTAGAATTTCTTTCAACATTATGAAGCCCTTTTTATATATTTTGATTCTGCATCAAAAGCTGAAAATATGTAGTCTCGAAGTCATTTCGAGAAATTGACGTTTTAAGTTTCTGTTTCCAAATTCAAACGGATGTATCTTCGCCAATAATTGTCAGAAGTTAGAATTTCTTTCAACATTATGAAGCCCTTTTTATATATTTTGATTCTGCATCAAAAGCTGAAAATATGTAGTCTCGAAGTCATTTCGAGAAATTGACGTTTTAAGTTTCTGTTTCCAAATTCAAACGGATGTATCTTCGCCAATAATTGTCAGAAGTTAGAATTTCTTTCAACATTATGAAGCCCTTTTTATATATTTTGATTCTGCATCAAAAGCTGAAAATATGTAGTCTCGAAGTCATTTCGAGAAATTGACGTTTTAAGTTTCTGTTTCCAAATTCAAACGGATGTATCTTCGCCAATAATTGTCAGAAGTTAGAATTTCTTTCAACATTATGAAGCCCTTTTTATATATTTTGATTCTGCATCAAAAGCTGAAAATATGTAGTCTCGAAGTCATTTCGAGAAATTGACGTTTTAAGTTTCTGTTTCCAAATTCAAACGGATGTATCTTCGCCAATAATTGTCAGAAGTTAGAATTTCTTTCAACATTATGAAGCCCTTTTTATATATTTTGATTCTGCATCAAAAGCTGAAAATATGTAGTCTCGAAGTCATTTCGAGAAATTGACGTTTTAAGTTTCTGTTTCCAAATTCAAACGGATGTATCTTCGCCAATAATTGTCAGAAGTTAGAATTTCTTTCAACATTATGAAGCCCTTTTTATATATTTTGATTCTGCATCAAAAGCTGAAAATATGTAGTCTCGAAGTCATTTCGAGAAATTGACGTTTTAAGTTTCTGTTCCCAAATTCAAACGGATGTATCTTCGCCAATAATTGTCAGAAGTTAGAATTTCTTTCAACATTATGAAGCCCTTTTTATATATTTTGATTCTGCATCAAAAGCTGAAAATATGTAGTCTCGAAGTCATTTCGAGAAATTGACGTTTTAAGTTTCTGTTTCCAAATTCAAACGGATGTATCTTCGCCAATAATTGTCAGAAGTTAGAATTTCTTTCAACATTATGAAGCCCTTTTTATATATTTTGATTCTGCATCAAAAGCTGAAAATATGTAGTCTCGAAGTCATTTCGAGAAATTGACGTTTTAAGTTTCTGTTTCCAAATTCAAACGGATGTATCTTCGCCAATAATTGTCAGAAGTTAGAATTTCTTTCAACATTATGAAGCCCTTTTTATATATTTTGATTCTGCATCAAAAGCTGAAAATATGTAGTCTCGAAGTCATTTCGAGAAATTGACGTTTTAAGTTTCTGTTTCCAAATTCAAACGGATGTATCTTCGCCAATAATTGTCAGAAGTTAGAATTTCTTTCAACATTATGAAGCCCTTTTTATATATTTTGATTCTGCATCAAAAGCTGAAAATATGTAGTCTCGAAGTCATTTCGAGAAATTGACGTTTTAAGTTTCTGTTTCCAAATTCAAACGGATGTATCTTCGCCAATAATTGTCAGAAGTTAGAATTTCTTTCAACATTATGAAGCCCTTTTTATATATTTTGATTCTGCATCAAAAGCTGAAAATATGTAGTCTCGAAGTCATTTCGAGAAATTGACGTTTTAAGTTTCTGTTTCCAAATTCAAACGGATGTATCTTCGCCAATAATTGTCAGAAGTTAGAATTTCTTTCAACATTATGAAGCCCTTTTTATATATTTTGATTCTGCATCAAAAGCTGAAAATATGTAGTCTCGAAGTCATTTCGAGAAATTGACGTTTTAAGTTTCTGTTTCCAAATTCAAACGGATGTATCTTCGCCAATAATTGTCAGAAGTTAGAATTTCTTTCAACATTATGAAGCCCTTTTTATATATTTTGATTCTGCATCAAAAGCTGAAAATATGTAGTCTCGAAGTCATTTCGAGAAATTGACGTTTTAAGTTTCTGTTTCCAAATTCAAATGGATGTATCTTCGCCAATAATTGTCAAAAGTTAGAATTTCTTTCAACATTATGAAGCCCTTTTTATATATTTTGATTCTGCATCAAAAGCTGAAAATATGTAGTCTCGAAGTCATTTCGAGAAATTGACGTTTTAAGTTTCTGTTTCCAAATTCAAACGGATGTATCTTCGCCAATAATTGTCAGAAGTTAGAATTTCTTTCAACATTATGAAGCCCTTTTTATATATTTTGATTCTGCATCAAAAGCTGAAAATATGTAGTCTCGAAGTCATTTCGAGAAATTGACGTTTTAAGTTTCGGTTTCCAAATTCAAACGGATGTATCTTCGCCAATAATTGGCAGAAGTTAGAATTTCTTTCAACATTATGAAGCCCTTTTTATATATTTTGACTCTGCATCAAAAGCTGAAAATATGTAGTCTCGAAGTCATTTCGAGAAATTGACGTTTTAAGTTTCTGTTTCCAAATTCAAACGGATGTATCTTCGCCAATAATTGTCAGAAGTTAGAATTTCTTTCAACATTATGAAGCCCTTTTTATATATTTTGATTCTGCATCAAAAGCTGAAAATATGTAGTCTCGAAGTCATTTCGAGAAATTGACGTTTTAAGTTTCTGTTTCCAAATTCAAACGGATGTATCTTCGCCAATAATTGTCAGAAGTTAGAATTTCTTTCAACATTATGAAGCCCTTTTTATATATTTTGATTCTGCATCAAAAGCTGAAAATATGTAGTCTCGAAGTCATTTCGAGAAATTGACGTTTTAAGTTTCTGTTTCCAAATTCAAACGGATGTATCTTCGCCAATAATTGTCAGAAGTTAGAATTTCTTTCAACATTATGAAGCCCTTTTTATATATTTTGATTCTGCATCAAAAGCTGAAAATATGTAGTCTCGAAGTCATTTCGAGAAATTGACGTTTTAAGTTTCTGTTTCCAAATTCAAACGGATGTATCTTCGCCAATAATTGGCAGAAGTTAGAATTTCTTTCAACATTATGAAGCCCTTTTTATATATTTTGACTCTGCATCAAAAGCTGAAAATATGTAGTCCCGAATTCATTTCGAGAAATTGACGTTTTAAGTTTCTGTTTCCAAATTCAAACGGATGTATCTTCGCCAATAATTGTCAGAAGTTAGAATTTCTTTCAACATTATGAAGCCCTTTTTATATATTTTGATTCTGCATCAAAAGCTGAAAATATGTAGTCTCGAAGTCATTTCGAGAAATTGACGCTTTAAATTTCTGTTCCCAAATTCAAACGGATGTATCTTCGCCAATAATTGTCAGAAGTTAGAATTTCTTTCAACATTATGAAGCCCTTTTTATATATTTTGATTCTGCATCAAAAGCTGAAAATATGTAGTCTCGAAGTCATTTCGAGAAATTGACGTTTTAAGTTTCTGTTTCCAAATTCAAACGGATGTATCTTCGCCAATAATTGTCAGAAGTAAGAATTTCTTTCAACATTATGAAGCCCTTTTTATATATTTTGATTCTGCATCAAAAGCTGAAAATATGTAGTCTCGAAGTCATTTCGAGAAATTGACGTTTTAAGTTTATGTTTCCAAATTCAAACGGATGTATCTTCGCCAATAATTGTCAGAAGTTAGAATTTCTTTCAACATTATGAAGCCCTTTTTATATATTTTGATTCTGCATCAAAAGCTGAAAATATGTAGTCTCGAAGTCATTTGGAGAAATTGACGTTTTAAGTTTCTGTTTCCTAATTCAAACGGATGTATCTTCGCCAATAATTGTCAGAAGTTAGAATTTCTTTTTACATTATGAGGCCCTTTTTATATATTTTGATTCTGCATCAAAAGCTGAAAATATGTAGTCTCGAAGTCATTTCGAGAAATTGACGTTTTAAGTTTCTGTTTCCAAATTCAAACGGATGTATCTTCGCCAATAATTGTCAGAAGTTAGAATTTCTTTCAACATTATGAAGCCCTTTTTATATATTTTGATTCTGCATCAAAAGCTGAAAATATGTAGTCTCGAAGTCATTTCGAGAAATTGACGTTTTAAGTTTCTGTTTCCAAATTCAAACGGATGTATCTTCGCCAATAATTGTCAGAAGTTAGAATTTCTTTCAACATTATGAAGCCCTTTTTATATATTTTGATTCTGCATCAAAAGCTGAAAATATGTAGTCTCGAAGTCATTTCGAGAAATTGACGTTTTAAGTTTCTGTTTCCAAATTCAAACGGATGTATCTTCGCCAATAATTGTCAGAAGTTAGAATTTCTTTCAACATTATGAAGCCCTTTTTATATATTTTGATTCTGCATCAAAAGCTGAAAATATGTAGTCTCGAAGTCATTTCGAGAAATTGACGTTTTAAGTTTCTGTTTCCAAATTCAAACGGATGTATCTTCGCCAATAATTGTCAGAAGTTAGAATTTCTTTCAACATTATGAAGCCCTTTTTATATATTTTGACTCTGCATCAAAAGCTGAAAATATGTAGTCTCGAAGTCATTTCGAGAAATTGACGTTTTAAGTTTCTGTTTCCAAATTCAAACGGATGTATCTTCGCCAATAATTGTCAGAAGTTAGAATTTCTTTCAACATTATGAAGCCCTTTTTATATATTTTGATTCTGCATCAAAAGCTGAAAATATGTAGTCTCGAAGTCATTTCGAGAAATTGACGTTTTAAGTTTCTGTTTCCAAATTCAAACGGATGTATCTTCGCCAATAATTGTCAGAAGTTAGAATTTCTTTCAACATTATGAAGCCCTTTTTATATATTTTGACTCTGCATCAAAAGCTGAAAATATGTAGTCTCGAAGTCATTTCGAGAAATTGACGTTTTAAGTTTCTGTTTCCAAATTCAAACGGTTGTATCTTCGCCAATAATTGTCAAAAGTAAGAATTTCTTTCAACATTATGAAGCCATTTTTATATATTTTGATTCTGCATCAAAAGCTGAAAATATGTAGTCTCGAAGTCATTTCGAGAAGTTGACGCTTTAAGTTTCTGTTCCCAAATTCAAACGGATGTATCTTCGCCAATAATTGTCAGAAGTTAGAATTTCTTTCAACATTATGAAGCCCTTTTTATATATTTTGATTCTGCATCAAAAGCTGAAAATATGTAGTCTCGAAGTCATTTCGAGAAATGGACGTTTTAAGTTTCTGTTTCCAAATTCAAACGGATGTATCTTCGCCAATAATTGTCAGAAGTTAGAATTTCTTTCAACATTATGAAGCCCTTTTTATATATTTTGACTCTGCATCAAAAGCTGAAAATATGTAGTCTCGAAGTCATTTGGAGAAATTGACGTTTTAAGTTTCTGTTTCCAAATTCAAACGGATGTATCTTCGCCAATAATTGTCAGAAGTTAGAATTTCTTTTTACATTATGAGGCCCTTTTTATATATTTTGATTCTGCATCAAAAGCTGAAAATATGTAGTCTCGAAGTCATTTCGAGAAATTGACGTTTTAAGTTTCTGTTTCCAAATTCAAACGGATGTATCTTCGCCAATAATTGGCAGAAGTTAGAATTTCTTTCAACATTATGAAGCCTTTTTTTATATATTTTGATTCTGCATCAAAAGCTGAAAATATGTAGTCGCGAAGTCATTTCGAGAAATCGACGTTTTAAGTTTCTGTTTCCAAATTCAAACGGATGTATCTTCGCCAATAATTGTCAGAAGTTAGAATTTCTTTCAACATTATGAAGCCCTTTTTATATATTTTGATTCTGCATCAAAAGCTGAAAATATGTAGTCTCGAAGTCATTTCGAGAAATTGACGTTTTAAGTTTCTGTTTCCAAATTCAAACGGATGTATCTTCGCCAATAATTGTCAGAAGTTAGAATTTCTTTCAACATTATGAAGCCCTTTTTATATATTTTGACTCTGCATCAAAAGCTAAAAATATGTAGTCTCGAAGTCATTTCGAGAAATTGACGTTTAAGTTTCTGTTTCCAAATTCAAACGGATGTATCTTCGCCAATAATTGTCAAAAGTTAGAATTTCTTTCAACATTATGAAGCCCTTTTTATATATTTTGACTCTGCATCAAAAGCTGAAAATATGTAGTCTCGAAGTCATTTCGAGAAATTGACGTTTTAAGTTTCTGTTTCCAAATTCAGACGGATGTATCTTCGCCAATAATTGGCAGAAGCTAGAATTTCTTTCAACATTATGAAGCCCTTTTTATATATTTTGATTCTGCATCAAAAGCTGAAAATATGTAGTCTCGAAGTCATTTCGAGAAATTGACGTTTTAAGTTTCTGTTTCCAAATTCAAACGGATGTATCTTCGCCAATAATTGTCAGAAGTTAAAATTTCTTTCAACATTATGAAGCCCTTTTTATATATTTTGATTCTGCATCAAAAGCTGAAAATATGTAGTCTCGAAGTCATTTCGAGAAATTGACGTTTTAAGTTTCTGTTCCCAAATTCAAACGGATGTATCTTCGCCAATAATTGTCAGAAGTTAGAATTTCTTTCAACATTATGAAGCCCTTTTTATATATTTTGATTCTGCATCAAAAGCTGAAAATATGTAGTCTCGAAGTCATTTCGAGAAATGGACGTTTTAAGTATCTGTTTCCAAATTCAAACGGTTGTATCTTCGCCAATAATTGTCAGAAGTTAGAATTTCTTTCAACATTATGAAGCCCTTTTTATATATTTTGATTCTGCATCAAAAGCTGAAAATATGTAGTCTCGAAGTCATTTCGAGAAATTGACGTTCAAGTTTCTGTTTCCAAATTCAAACGGATGTATCTTCGCCAATAATTGTCAAAAGTTAGAATTTCTTTCAACATTATGAAGCCCTTTTTATATATTTTGATTCTGCATCAAAAGCTGAAAATATGTAGTCTCGAAGTCATTTCGAGAAATTGACGTTTTAAGTTTCTGTTCCCAAATTCAAACGGATGTATCTTCGCCAATAATTGTCAGAAGTTAGAATTTCTTTCAACATTATGAAGCCCTTTTTATATATTTTGATTCTGCATCAAAAGCTGAAAATATGTAGTCTCGAAGTCATTTCGAGAAATGGACGTTTTAAGTATCTGTTTCCAAATTCAAACGGTTGTATCTTCGCCAATAATTGTCAGAAGTTAGAATTTCTTTCAACATTATGAAGCCCTTTTTATATATTTTGATTCTGCATCAAAAGCTGAAAATATGTAGTCTCGAAGTCATTTCGAGAAATTGACGTTCAAGTTTCTGTTTCCAAATTCAAACGGATGTATCTTCGCCAATAATTGTCAAAAGTTAGAATTTCTTTCAACATTATGAAGCCCTTTTTATATATTTTGATTCTGCATCAAAAGCTGAAAATATGTAGTCTCGAAGTCATTTCGAGAAATTGACGCTGTAAGTTTCTGTTCCCAAATTCAAACGGATGTATCTTCGCCAATAATTGTCAGAAGTTAGAATTTCTTTCAACATTATGAAGCCCTTTTTATATATTTTGATTCTGCATCAAAAGCTGAAAATATGTAGTCTCGAAGTCATTTCGAGAAATGGACGTTTTAAGTATCTGTTTCCAAATTCAAACGGTTGTATCTTCGCCAATAATTGTCAGAAGTTAGAATTTCTTTCAACATTATGAAGCCCTTTTTATATATTTTGACTCTGCATCAAAAGCTGAAAATATGTAGTCTCGAAGTCATTTCGAGAAATTGACGTTTAAGTTTCTGTTTCCAAATTCAAACGGATGTATCTTCGCCAATAATTGTCAAAAGTTAGAATTTCTTTCAACATTATGAAGCCCTTTTTATATATTTTGACTCTGCATCAAAAGCTGAAAATATGTAGTCTCGAAGTCATTTCGAGAAATTGACGTTTTAAGTTTCTGTTTCCAAATTCAAACGGATGTATCTTCGCCAATAATTGGCAGAAGCTAGAATTTCTTTCAACATTATGAAGCCCTTTTTATATATTTTGGTTCTGCATCAAAAGCTGAAAATATGTAGTCTCGAAGTCATTTCGAGAAATGGACGTTTTAAGTTTCTGTTCCCAAATTCAAACGGATGTATCTTCGCCAATAATTGGCAGAAGTTAGAATTTCTTTCAACATTATGAAGCCCTTTTTATATATTTTGACTCTGCATCAAAAGCTGAAAATATGTAGTCTCGAAGTCATTTCGAGAAATTGACGTTTTAAGTTTCTGTTTCCAAATTCAAACGGTTGTATCTTCGCCAATAATTGCCAGAAGTTAGAATTTCTTTCAACATTATGAAGCCCTTTTTATGTATTTTGACTCTGCATCAAAAGCTGAAAATATGTAGTCTCGAAGACATTTCGAGAAATTGACGTTTAAGTTTCTGTTTCCAAATTCAAACGGATGTATCTTCGCCAATAATTGTCAAAAGTTAGAATTTCTTTCAACATTATGAAGCCCTTTTTATATATTTTGATTCTGCATCAAAAGCTGAAAATATGTAGTCTCGAAGTCATTTCGAGAAATTGACGTTTTAAGTTTCTGTTTCCAAATTCAAACGGATGTATCTTCGCCAATAATTGTCAGAAGTTAGAATTTCTTTCAACATTATGAAGCCCTTTTTATATATTTTGACTCTGCATCAAAAGCTGAAAATATGTAGTCTCGAAGTCATTTCGCGAAATTGACGTTTTAAGTTTCTGTTTCCAAATTCAAACGGATGTATCTTCGCCAATAATTGTCAGAAGTTAGAATTTCTTTCAACATTATGAAGCCCTTTTTATATATTTTGATTCTGCATCAAAAGCTGAAAATATGTAGTCTCGAAGTCATTTCGAGAAATGGACGTTTTAAGTATCTGTTTCCAAATTCAAACGGTTGTATCTTCGCCAATAATTGCCAGAAGTTAGAATTTCTTTCAACATTATGAAGCCCTTTTTATGTATTTTGACTCTGCATCAAAAGCTGAAAATATGTAGTCTCGAAGTCATTTCGAGAAATTGACG
>NW_025063738.1:0-6771 GCF_018153295.1 Drosophila grimshawi | reverse complement strand
AAGATACATCCGTTTGAATTTGGAAACAGAAACTTAAAACGTCAATTTCTCGAAATGACTTCGAGACTACATATTTTCAGCTTTTGATGCAGAATCAAAATATATAAAAAGGGCTTCATAATGTTGAAAGAAATTCTAACTTCTGACAATTATTGGCGAAGATACATCCGTTTGAATTTGGAAACAGAAACTTAAGACGTCAATTTCTCGAAATGACTTCGAGACTACATATTTTCAGCTTTTGATGCAGAATCAAAATATATAAAAAGGGCCTCATAATGTAGAAAGAAATTCTAACTTTTGACAATTATTGGCGAAGATACATCCGTTTGAATTTGGGAACAGAAACTTAAAGCGTCAATTTCTCGAAATGACTTTGAGACTACATATTTTCAGCTTTTGATGCAGAATCAAAATATATAAAAAGGGTTTCATAATGTTGAAAGAAATTCTAAATTCTGACAATTATTGGCGAAGATACATCCGTTTGAATTTGGAAACAGAAACTTAAAACGTCAATTTCTCGAAATGTCTTCGAGACTACATATTTTCAGCTTTTGATGCAGAATCAAAATATATAAAAAGGGCTTCATAATGTTGAAAGAAATTCTAACTTCTGACAATTCTTGGCGAAGATACATCCGTTTGAATTTGGAAACAGAAACTTAAAACGTCAATTTCTCGAAATGACTTCGAGACTACATATTTCAGCTTTTGATGCAAAGTCAAAATATATAAAAAGGGCTTCATAATGTTGAAAGAAATTCTAGCTTTTGACAATTATTGGCGAAGATACATCCGTTTGAATTTGGAAACAGAAACTTAAAACGTCAATTTCTCGAAATGACTTCGAGACTACATATTTTCAGCTTTTGATGCAGAATCAAAATATATAAAAAGGGCTTCATAGTGTTGAAAGAAATTCTAACTTCTGACAATTATTGGCGAAGATACATCCATTTGAATTTGGAAACAGAAACTTAAAACGTCAATTTCTCGAAATGACTTCGAGACTACATATTTTCAGCTTTTGATGCAGAGTCAAAATATATAAAAAGGGCTTCATAATGTTGAAAGAAATTCTAACTTCTGACAATTATTGGCGAAGATACATCCGTTTGAATTTGGAAACAGAAACTTAAAACGTCAATTTCTCGAAATGACTTCGAGACTACATATTTTCAGCTTTTGATGCAGAATCAAAATATATAAAAAGGGCTTCATAATGTTGAAAGAAATTTTAACTTCTGACAATTATTGGCGAAGATACATCCGTTTGAATTTGGAAACAGAAACTTAAAACGTCAATTTCTCGAAATGACTTCGCGACTACATATTTTCAGCTTTTGATGCAGAATCAAAATATATAAAAAAGGGCTTCATAATGTTGAAAGAAATTCGAACTTCTGACAATTATTGGCGAAGATACATCCGTTTGAATTTGGAAACAGAAACTTAAGACGTCAATTTCTCGAAATGACTTCGAGACTACATATTTTCAGCTTTTGATGCAGAATCAAAATATATAAAAAGGGCCTCATAATGTAGAAAGAAATTCTAACTTCTGACAATTATTGGCGAAGATACATCCGTTTGAATTTGGAAACAGAATCTTAAAACGTCAATTTCTCGAAATGACTTCGAGACTACATATTTTCAGCTTTTGATGCAGAATCAAAATATATGAAAAGGGCTTCATAATGTTGAAAGAAATTCTAACTTCTGACAATTATTGGCGAAGATACATCCGTTTGAATTTGGAAACAGAATCTTAAAACGTCAATTTCTCGAAATGACTTCGAGACTACATATTTTCAGCTTTTGATGCAGAATCAAAATATATGAAAAGGGCTTCATAATGTTGAAAGAAATTCTAACTTCTGACAATTATTGGCGAAGATACATCCGTTTGAATTTGGAAACAGGAACTTAAAATGTCAATTTCTCGAAATGACTTCGAGACTACATATTTTCAGCTTTTGATGCAGAGTCAAAATATATAAAAAGGGCTTCATAATGTTGAAAAAAATTCTAACTTCTGACAATTATTGGCGAAGATACATCCGTTTGAATTTGGAAACAGAAGCTTAAAACGTCAATTTCTCGAAATGACTTCGAGACTACATATTTTCAGCTTTTGATGCAGAATCAAAATATATAAAAAGGGCTTCATAATGTTGAAAGAAATTCTAACTTCTGACAATTATGGCGAAGATACATCCGTTTGAATTTGGAAACAGAAACTTAAAACGTCAATTTCTCGAAATGACTTCGAGACTACATATTTTCAGCTTTTGATGCAGAGTCAAAATATATAAAAAGGGCTTCATAATGTTGAAAGAAATTCTAACTTCTGACAATTATTGGCGAAGATACATCCGTTTGAATTTGGAAACAGAAACTTAAAACGTCAATTTTTCGAAATGACTTCGAGACTACATATTTCAGCTTTTGATGCAAAGTCAAAATATATAAAAATGGCTTCATAATGTTGAAAGAAATTCTAGCTTTTGACAATTATTGGCGAAGATACATCCGTTTGAATTTGGAAACAGAAACTTAAAACGTCAATTTCTCGAAATGACTTCGAGACTACATATTTTCAGCTTTTGATGCAGAATCAAAATATATAAAAAGGGCTTCATAATGTTGAACGAAATTCTAACTTCTGACAATTATTGGCGAAGATACATCAATTTGAATTTGGAAACAGAGACTTAAAACGTCAATTTCTCGAAATGACTTCGAGACTACATATTTTCAGCTTTTGATGCAGAATCAAAATATATAAAAAAGCCTTCATAATGTTGAAAGAAATTCTAACTTCTGACAATTATTGGCGAAGATACATCTGTTTGAATTTGGAAACAGAAACTTTAAACGTCAATTTCTCGAAATGACTTCGAGACTACATATTTTCAGCTTTTGATGCAGAGTCAAAATATATAAAAAGGGCTTCATAATGTTGAAAGAAATTCAAACTTCTGACAATTATTGGCGAAGATACATCCGTTTGAATTTGGGAACAGTAACTTAAAACGTTAGTTTCTCGAATTGACTTCGAGACTACATATTTTCAGCTTTTGATGCAGAATCAAAATATATAGAAGGGCTTCATAATGTTGAAAGAAATTCCAACTTCTGACAATTATTGGCGAAGATACATCCGTTTGAATTTGGAAACAGAATCTTAAAACGTCAATTTCTCGAAATGACTTCGAGACTACATATTTTCAGCTTTTGATGCAGAATCAAAATATATAAAAAGGGCTTCATAATGTTGAAAGAAATTCTAACTTCTGACAATTATTGGCGAAGATACATCCGTTTGAATTTGGAAACAGAAACTTAAAACGTCAATTTCTCGAAATGACTTCGAGACTACATATTTTCAGCTTTTGATGCAGAATCAAAATATATAAAAAGGGCTTCATAATATTGAAAGAAATTCTAACTTCTGACAATTATTGGCGAAGATACATCCGTTTGAATTTGGGAACAGTAACTTAAAACGTTAGTTTCTCGAATTGACTTCGAGACTACATATTTTCAGCTTTTGATGCAGAATCAAAATATATAAAAAGGGCTTCATAATGTTGAAAGAAATTCTAACTTCTGACAATTATTGGCGAAGATACATCCGTTTGAATTTGGAAACAGAATCTTAAAACGTCAATTTCTCGAAATGACTTCGAGACTACATATTTTCAGCTTTTGATGCAGAATCAAAATATATAAAAAGGGCTTCATAATGTTGAAAGAAATTCTAACTTCTGACAATTATTGGCGAAGATACATCCGTTTGAATTTGGAAACAGAAACTTAAAACGTCAATTTCTCGAAATGACTTCGAGACTACATATTTTCAGCTTTTGATGCAGAGTCAAAATATATAAAAAGGGCTTCATAATGTTGAAAGAAATTCTAACTTTTGACAATTATTGGCGAATATACAACCGTTTGAAGTTGGAAACATAAACTTAAAACGTCAATTTCTCGAAATGACTTCAAGACTACATATTTTCAGCTTTTGATGCAGAATCAAAAAAAGGGCTTCATAATGTTGAAAGAAATTCTAACTTCTGACAATTATTGGCGAAGATACATCCGTTTGAATTTGGAAACAGGAACTTAAAACGTCAATTTCTCGAAATAACTTCGGGACTACATATTTTCAGATTTTGATGCAGAGTCAAAATATATAAAAAGGGCTTCATAATGTTGAAAAAAATTCTAACCTCTGACAATTATTGGCGAAGATACATCCGTTTGAATTTGGAAACAGAAACTTAAAACGTCAATTTCTCGAAATGACTTCGAGACTTCATATTTTCAGCTTTTGATGCAGAGTCAAAATAGATAAAAAGGGCTTCATAATGTTGAAAGAAATTCTAGCTTCTGAAAATTATTGGCGAAGATACATCCGTTTGAATTTGGAAACAGAAACTTAAAACGTCAATTACTCGAAATGACTTCGAGACTACATATTTTCAGCTTTTGATGCAGAATCAAAATATATAAAAACGGCTTCATAATGTTGAAAGAAATTCTAACTTCTGACAATTATTGGCGAAGATACATCCGTTTGAATTTGGAAACAGAAACTTAAAACGTCAATTTCTCGAAATGACTTTGAGACTACATATTTTCAGCTTTTGATGCAGAATCAAAATATATAAAAAGGGTTTCATAATGTTGAAAGAAATTCTAAATTCTGACAATTATTGGCGAAGATACATCCGTTTGAATTTGGAAACAGAAACTTAAAACGTCAATTTCTCGAAATGACTTTGAGACTACATATTTTCAGCTTTTGATGCAGAATCAAAATATATAAAAAGGGCTTCATAATGTTGAAAGAAATTCTAACTTCTGACAATTATTGGCGAAGATACATCCGTTTGAATTTGGAAACAGAAACTTAAAACGTCAATTTCTCGAAATGACTTCGAGACTACATATTTTCAGCTTTTGATGCAGAATCAAAATATATAAAAAGGGCTTCATAATGTTGAAAGAAATTCTAACTTCTGACAATTCTTGGCGAAGATACATCCGTTTGAATTTGGAAACAGAAACTTAAAACGTCAATTTCTCGAAATGACTTCGAGACTACATATTTTCAGCTTTTGATGCAGAGTCAAAATATATAAAAAGGGCTTCATAATGTTGAAAGAAATTCTAACTTCTGACAATTATTGGCGAAGATACATCCGTTTGAATTTGGAAACAGAAACTTAAAACGTCAATTTCTCGAAATGACTTCGAGACTACATATTTTCAGCTTTTGATGCAGAATCAAAATATATAAAAAGGGCTTCATAATGTTGAAAGAAATTCTAACTTCTGACAATTATTGGCGAAGATACATCCGTTTGAATTTGGAAACAGAAACTTAAAACGTCAATTTCTCGAAATGACTTCGAGACTACATATTTTCAGCTTTTGATGCAGAGTCAAAATATATAAAAAGGGCTTCATAATGTTGAAAGAAATTCTAACTTCTGACAATTATTGGCGAAGATACATCCGTTTGAATTTGGAAACAGAAACTTAAAACGTCAATTTCTCGAAATGACTTCGAGACTACATATTTTCAGCTTTTGATGCAGAGTCAAAATATATAAAAAGGGCTTCATAATGTTGAAAGAAATTCTAACTTCTGACAATTATTGGCGAAGATACATCCGTTTGAATTTGGAAACAGAAACTTAAAACGTCAATTTCTCGAAATGACTTCGAGACTACATATTTTCAGCTTTTGATGCAGAGTCAAAATATATAAAAAAGGGCTTCATAATGTTGAAAGAAATTCTAACTTCTGACAATTATTGGCGAAGATACATCCGTTTGAATTTGGAAACAGAAACTTAAAACGTCAATTTCTCGAAATGACTTCGAGACTACATATTTTCAGCTTTTGATGCAGAGTCAAAATATATAAAAAGGGCTTCATAATGTTGAAAGAAATTCTAACTTCTGACAATTATTGGCGAAGATACATCCGTTTGAATTTGGAAACAGAAACTTAAAACGTCAATTTCTCGAAATGACTTCGAGACTACATATTTTCAGCTTTTGATGCAGAATCAAAATATATAAAAAAGGGCTTCATAATGTTGAAAGAAATTCTAACTTCTGACAATTATTGGCGAAGATACATCCGTTTGAATTTGGAAACAGAAACTTAAAACGTCAATTTCTCGAAATGACTTCGAGACTACATATTTTCAGCTTTTGATGCAGAGTCAAAATATATAAAAAGGGCTTCATAATGTTGAAAGAAATTCTAACTTCTGACAATTATTGGCGAAGATACATCCGTTTGAATTTGGAAACAGAAACTTAAAACGTCAATTTCTCGAAATGACTTCGAGACTACATATTTTCAGCTTTTGATGCAGAATCAAAATATATAAAAAGGGCTTCATAATGTTGAAAGAAATTCTAACTTCTGACAATTATTGGCGAAGATACATCCGTTTGAATTTGGAAACAGAAACTTAAAACGTCAATTTCTCGAAATGACTTCGAGACTACATATTTTCAGCTTTTTGATGCAGAATCAAAATATATAAAAAGGGCTTCATAATGTTGAAAGAAATTCTAACTTCTGACAATTATTGGCGAAGATACATCCGTTTGAATTTGGAAACAGAAACTTAAAACGTCAATTTCTCGAAATGACTTCGAGACTACATATTTTCAGCTTTTGATGCAGAATCAAAATATATAAAAAGGGCTTCATAATGTTGAAAGAAATTCTAACTT